>NC_080080.1:62732161-63032161 GCF_949987535.1 Balaenoptera acutorostrata | reverse complement strand
GGAGCAGTGAAGCTTCTGTGTCTCTTCCACCTTCTAAATGTTTGTGACTGTTCCTAAATGATAGAATCTGAACTGGGAAAGCAAAAAACAAACAAAAGTAAAACTTATCCTTATATTTACATCTTAGTTTTTTAATCCCCAAAATTCAGTGCCTTTCAAATTAAGGGCAAACGTTTCCACACACCTCAGGAGCTCACAGAGATCAATGTACCTTAACCCTGAATAATAATTGATGTTTATAATTATAGAATTATTAGAGCTGGAAAGGACCAGAGATAAACTGAACTCATCTTCTCATTGAAAAGGTCAGAGTCACATAGCAGTGAAGTTGGGAGAGCCATCTTTTTTCAGCCTACTCCATGGCTAAAGATGGAGTGTTTCCCTGCTGCACTTGTCTCTGAAGCTTCCCATTGCTCTATGCTTACAGTCAATTTAATTTTATAGCCTTCTCATTAAATGAAATTAGTACTTCTTATACCTAATTATTTAGTGTTAAGACCCTGTTTGAGCTTGATAAGACACTTCAGAAATTTTTACTAGATCTTTATCACATAGGTGCAAACGAAAAGGGAATGGTTAAGACTGCCCATTGCTGTTCTAAGATCAAATCACCATTTTATCTGATGACTTACAAACTGGAAAGTTGACCAATAAATCTGTTTAATCAGATCTCTCAATATTGTGAATGATCCTCCTGGTAGCCACATATCATAAGTCTATTGTGGCCACTTCTCATTTTTACTCGTTGCTCTGCATGGAACTTGTTGTGGCACTGGGGTTTTCTTAAGTATAAACCATTCCAAAATCACACTGTTATTATAGGTTGCTTTGTCCTCAGGCTATCTAGTATTCCTTTTGGGCTGTCGGTCTTTCAACATGCAGTTAGGGGATTAAAGTAAATCATTTAATCCATGCAGCATGTCACTCAATAGTATACTTTTGGAAATTGTTTCCACAGGAGCACCAGTGAAAGCAGCCAGTCTGAGATATTGACACTATAGAAAAAACTGACAGGTTACTCCTTGTATTGATTCTACTGTTCTCTACAAATATAGACTCCGTTCCCTACCACAGCCTTGTAAGTGGTGACTGCTGAGGTTTCTAAATTGCTTTGTAAATTATTTATTACTTGGACACCTTGTAAAGACCTCTTTTCTTCTTGTCTGACTTGCCTGTGATTTCTAAGGTCTCATATATATTGAAAGGTCTCAACGTATACACTGACCACAACCTTCTAAAGGAGCTCCTTTTCTTCCTATCTTATATTGCAAATCTGATTTGTTGTACGCATATTATGATTATGCCTTTTGCCATTCTCATTTCTGATATAATGCCTGCAAAATATTGTAAAAGCTTATATACATATGTTCCAGACAGAGCACTAGACAGGATGGCAGTTTGGAGCCCGGCACTACACAGTTAATTAGCACATTTTCAAACTAAAAAGTTTAAAGTATTTGAAGAACATTTATTTAATGATGGAGGGAACAATTTCTATGAATAAAAATTGTTTATCAGACCAGATGCACATATTTAATTCACTTGCAGTAATGTAGTAGAGTCAATGTTCTGAAAAAAATTGCAAATGCTTTCTTTTTCTGAATTCTCTCTTAGATTTTCTTTTGTGATTTTGTGAACCATAAAATTTTTAATGTTTATAATTTATATAATAAGAAAATACACTTCTGTGTCCAGCAAATGGAGAAATTTGAAGATTGTGACTGTCTACTTTTAGCTGACTGAAACTACACACGCATAAGAATACTCAACAGAAAGAGGTCTGTGCTTAATAACATGTTTCTCCCTTCCCTCCCCCTGGCTTCCTACACTGGTAGGCACAGGACCAGTATACACTTTTTGAATTAAGGCTGGGGTATTGTAGCACCGTTTGTAATATGGAAATCCAAAAAGCTACTCATCTCATCCATTCCTTAAAATTCATTTGATTAAGTTTGAAGAGTATAAACTTTTCAATCACATCTCCACCATTGATGAGCTCTGTGACTTGAGGAAAGTAACTTAGTCTTTGTACATAACACTTTCTTCTACTATAAAATGAAAAATAAAAAAAAAATAATATATATATGCAAAGGGTTATTGAAATAATAAATGATAATATAGAGTCTTAGCATGAGCACATTTTAATGGTTCTGTAATGGTTATGACATTACTGATATGTGGTTTTTGCTAAAGAACTTAATTTTATGATATTTACGTTTTTATATAATACCAGTAGATACATGTTGAGAGTAAAGAAAATATGCAGTTAACAAATGTACATAAAAACCATAGCATCTTTTAAGCAATTTTTTCTAATTATAGCGATTTGAGGAGCATGAAAACATACTTCTAAGATCACTATAATTCTCAGTGAAATGGAGGATGCAAGTCTGTTAGGAGACAAATGGTTAGATCCATTATGAAGATTTCCAAGCAGATGAAGCCAGCTATTTGAGACAGACAGACTGCAGTGGATAAGAGATAGCATAGGAAGAACAAAGCTGGAAACCAGAAAGCAGCTTTAGACAATGAGGTCATTATGGCCATACGTTTAAGCCTGTTTCAATGACATCCTCTCTAGGGAAGGTATGCCCCGGTGCAGTGCTGAGTTTCTTGCCCACTGCTTTATACCAACGTGTATTACTACAACCTGGTTTCATTCTTTTCTTGCATGCTGAAGGAACTCGCCTTTAAAATGAGTTTTCTATACTTATTTTCATACTCTGCTTCTGGCTTGGAATGCTTGCTTCTTAAAGTTATTTCCAATGTTCAAGGCCTAGCTGGAGTGTCACCTCCCCCACAATCTATCCCTATTGTTCCCACCTACTTGATTCTTCCCTTTCTAAATAGTTTCAGCATTGATAGTATGAATCACTCTAACATCTGAGATTAGATGATAATCTAATCTCCATCCAGATAAGATCTAACCCAGCTAGAAACACATAAGGCAGGGAAAATTCTTTTACTGTCCCTTCAGTAGCTGCACAATGACAGATTAAAAAGAGATCAGAAAAACTAGTTAAAGCAGAGAGTATTTGGGATAAAATGCAAATTCTAGCACTAAATTGGAGCTTTATCCTGACCGTCTACATTTGTGCGTCATTTTACATATATATCCCATTCTCACCTAATAACAGACTTTACCATGCTACTTCATAGATTACATAAAACTTTCATATAATTCATTTCATTAATTCTTCAAAACAATCTTGTGAGGTGAGTCTCGTTATCCTCATTTTTGTAGAGAAGAACCAAAGGCTGTAAGAGGTTACGGGATTTGTCCGGAGTCGTGCTGAAGTCCATCACTTTTCTATCAATCCCAGCTGACCTCACAGAGTGGCCCAACTCATCCTCACAGGAACCACATGAGGAAGGCCATAAAGACATTTTTAGCTTCGAATGATAAACAATGTAGGTGATTTCTCTTGAGAAAAAGTGAAAGAACAACCACCCATCCTAAGCAGTCTCTGCCTCTTCCGCTTTGGAGGCGAGGAGGGGGATGGTTCTTGGAACAAGATTGGTTTGACACAAAAAACAGATGGCAGCCAGCAGACTTAGTGCCTGCCAGAGATGCATGAGGGAACAGAGTTGGAACGTGATTAAAAAAATATATATATATGTACAAACACATACACATATGTATTCATATATATACCATTAGAATGTGTGAAAAATGTATATCTACCACTACTTATATTGTTAAAAGATAAACTGAGGCACATTAAAATTTTTAAGAGTTTATTTGAGCAAAAATCAGTTCCGGTCAGACAGCACCAGAACAGAAGTGGTTGGGAGCACTCCACTGGCCAAGAACTAGGGAAAGACAAACAAAGAAGGTGCGAATAAAGGCAATCATTTGATTGGCTATAGATTGAAACCTAGTTGGCTGTTTGTGATTGGTTGTCCTTAGGTTTCTATTTCTTCACCTTGAGGCATTTACAGGCTTGGGTTTTGATTTGATAGGCCATCAAAGCAACAGAGCCACTTCAGTCTAACAGCCTCCTTGTTTATTTTAACAATATGTATTTGGTGAATTTTGGGATTGAAGAGGAAATCTCATCATTGGGATGGACCAGATTTGTGTTGACAACTTTTAGAGGAGGAAGCAAGGTAAATATCTGGAGGGAAAGGAGCTATTGGACTGAACTGGATTAGGGAGACCCTTTCATGTCCTAAGAAGAAATGGAGAATGGTGGGACATGGGCTTCTCCACCCTGAAGAGTTCCCAAAATGGCCTCTTTTCTCACAAAATGAATCATTGAGACAAAACTTGTAAAGGTAGCTTTGCAAAATGTTTGTACCTAATGAGTATTTCCCACAGAAGTGTAAGAGATTGTCTATTCTACTTTATCTTTATTAGCACTGGGTATTGTAATTTGTAAAAAATGCTAATTTGAAATGTAAAAAAACAATTGCTCTTTATAGTTTTCAGTTTAGGGTGAAATTTTCTATATCTTTATTTAGTAATTGTGCTTCCTATTTTTCAAAATTGTATATATTCTTAACATTTCATAATGTCTATTTTAACAATAGTGTTTTTAAAATTAATTTATATAAGCCTTGTAGTGTTTTTCACCTGTTTAAACAACATGTGATAAGCATATATAATTCCCACTGATATTAATAAAAATTAGGAAATTTATTTGCTGTACCTACTAATTTCATTAAGCCTGATTATGTTTTTATTGTGATTCATTTCCAAAAGAAATAGTTGAAAATTTGTCCCAAGTAATTGGGGTACATTTTCTTTTATTTTCTCTTTTGCTACATTTCCCACTCTAAGCAAAATTTGCAGAATAGATATCAATGCCAAATAATAAAATCCACCCTCACTATACTGATATTTTTAAAACGTGAGGTTTCTGAGCAGTGCTGTATTGATATTTAAATAATAATATATTTTAGGACTACTGACTAAATAATTATAAACTTTGAGTTCATTTATGAAAATTTATTGAATCCATACTTTGTTGGAAAAAAACATAGGAAAATCTGAGTTTTATAAAATGTTTAACCTTCCTGCAAAAAACAGTGTAGTGAGGTTATGAACGTGTATTCAATAAATTAACAGACAACATGAAGTATAATAAATGACATAATAAAATTAGACAAAACGCTTTTGCAGGGAGTGAGGAAAAAGCATTCCCTGTACCTTCCAACACACACACACACACACACACACACATCCCCCACAGGGCTGAAAATGTAGAAGATGTAGAAGGAGACTAAGGAAAATGATGTGGTAGATAAGTGAAAATTTAAGTCATCTTTATTGCCTAAAATAATGAGACAAACATTAATGAGGTCTTTTATTATAGTCGCATAAATTGAGCTTTAATTTGTGACCATTGAGAATACTTTACTGACTAGAGAGTAAATTTGTTTTTATTGAATGTAATAAATAAAGATTGCATATTAAAATATTGTGTATCATGTGTATTTAGAAACAATTTCATCAAGTGCAGGTACTCTGACTTATTAATCCTTGAAATTATTGCCTAGATTAGTGCCTAGAACATAAAAATGGCCATTAATTTTCTTTGAATGAATGAATAGTGGTAAAATGTAATGTTTGAAAGGGCCAAATTTTAGATAATGTCATTAACTCAAAATATATATAAATAAACATGCACTCAAATACATGAAAAATATATTTTAGTTTAATGATAAAATACTTTAAAAAGGTGACAATAGCAATTTTAATTTAAATTGATTGTAAATTATGGCCTGCCAACTATGTACAAGGTAATGTTTTTGGTGGAAAAGAAACTACATAGTTTCATGAAGTTTGGTCCCCAGTAATGAGTAATTAAGATCTAGTAGTAAGCTAGTATATGTTACCAAATAACAGAAACTGAGGACAGAATGAGAGGAGTATCATAGAAGGGAATAAAAGGCAGTGATTTTGGAGCAAAATGAGTTTATGCTTATTCTATTTGTGCTTTGGCAATTGACTCACAGATTATATTTTTTAAGATTTAAAGATGAAACAGTGCCCTCCTACCCCTCTCATCCTGTATTCTTTCTTGGTATGAAATACTATCAAATAAATCTTCACTTCTACCACATGATTTTTCCTCAGTCCCCTACATTGTTAACCCTTTGTGTGTGTGTGTGTGTGTGCACGCGCAGACATTAAAGATGAAAGAAAATTTTAATAAATTGCAATATTTCGGAAATCTTCAGTTGTACTATCCCCATGTGACGGCATTCACTATTATCACTTTTATTAAAGTTGTTAAGGATGGGAGGTTGTTCTTAAACAGGTCTTTAAGTTACCAACCAGTAATATTACTGTAAGCCTCAGAATTCACTAGGCTGAGGAGCTGGCAGTTTCCTGATTTTTAAATGTCTCTGCTTGAGCATGCTGTCAACTTTGGAACTTGTATAAGGGAGAAACTGTAACTTCCATAAAGACATAACAGTTTACATTTTTTATAATGAAATATTTAACTCATAAACATGTTATATATGCAGTATAAAGAATAATACTAAAATGGTATAGCTACCTCCCTATTTAAGAAATAGGATATTATCGATATTTTAATATTTTCTCTTTGCCTCTTTTAGCAAATTTATCAATTACATATTCCCTCCCTCCTCAACAAAGCCTTTGAATTTTGTGAACTGTTGTATTTATATTTATAAGGATGTGCTATTAATAATTTATAATTGAAAGACGTATGAAATACCATGGAAAAAAGAACATACTATCAAAACTAGCATGTAAAGTCTGTTACTTCTTCAAAAATAATTTAATATTTAAATCTATTTTTAATATTATAATTATATGCAGAAAATTTGGAAAGTACTGAAAATTATTACAAGATAAAACAAAATCTACAATAAAATCTACTTTTTAAAGGTAATTAATATTTTAAAAATATTATTCTGGTCACTGTTAGTCTTTAATCTTTTGCTTTTTTTGTCATGAACTCTACCTGACGTCTATTGGCAGCTTTCTGATAGCTTCTTGAATATATTTTAATATTCTAATTTTTTCAACTTTGTAGATATTACATTACCTTCATAACACTTGAGATATTTTTATTTATGTTTCCTGCAGCCTTCAACTTTTAGTTACTCAAACAAAAGTTTGATATTGCTATAGTTTTTCTTAGGACATTTTTCAACCTCCTAATTATTTTGGGCAGCCTGCACTAGAATTCTGCACTTCGTAACATGGGATTTACTCTCAAATGTTAGGATTCTTAAAGACTCCTGCACTTTTTCTCACCACTTAATTTTTATAGAGACCTCTTCTGCAAAATTCAAAAACATGTAACTGGTTTTCTTGAAAGAGTTCATATAAATTTTGGCTTTTGTTCCGTGAAAATCAACTGGACTAATGTTACTACAGCCAGAAAAGTGGAAAAAAGATGTAAAAAACATAGAAATGATGTCATAGGTGGAAATTATACTACAGTGGAGCAGCATCAGATACATTATTGCTATATGTGTAAACAGCATTAAAATAAGTTTTAATAAAAACGTTTTGCTATATCTCAGATGACCAGCATAAAAATTTTGTGATTATAGGAATTGCAGTTTTAGAGAAAATCAAATGCAGCAGTGTTTACTAGATTTGGAAACACTGCCTTATCGACCAAGTATAAATTTTGCTGTAGAAAGTGCATGTTCTTAGTTCCACTGACGTGTGATTCAGAAGAGCTTAGTTAAGAAGTTGTCCACAGCCCCTTGCTTCCCACTAGGTTTGACTGGGTATATAAATGTTGTGTAGAGAAGTGTTTAATGACTGAGAACCTAACAGAGCTGTGTATTTGTATTTGAATTTACTTTAAAGGCCTTAAGTACATAAACAGCTGTTTTAAAACAAAGTCTGGTCTCTCTGTTGGCAGAAAGAAATGTGTTTGCGTTTGTGCGTTGTTAAAGCAAGTGTAACTTCGTTAAGCAAAGGATATCACATCTGATTCCTTGCCGAAGGAATTCCTAACTGCTGGACATAATAAAGAAATTAAAAGAGATGTAAATCCCAGTAAATTATATATCTAATAAATAACTCACAGAGAAAAAGATAACATTGTTTCCTATAGCAATTGAAGAGGAGCACATCATTATAAATTCAGGGCAGAAAATCTTTATTTCATCTTAAATCTTATTATCAAATCTATTTTCTTCCTGGTTGCTCCCTGATCTTTCCTAGCTGTCTTTGTTTTCTTTACAGTAATGAAAGAAACTCTCTAGATATTTCTGTGTTCCGAGCTTTTGTTACTCTATGAATTTATTCATAGGATTCCTTGAAATTTTTTTTTTAATTAAAAGAAAAGTCTTATGCTATGATATGCCAAATCAATTTAGAAGCTAAACTTAAATTGCATTTAATATTATCTTGGTGTCTCAGTTTTCAGTCATAAAAATTTCAAAAATATGTACAGACACTTTAAAAATATACCATGGTATTATTAATATAATATACATTTTAATAGAAACCTCACTGAAAATTTAAAAAGAAAATTAAAGTATTTATATTGTAGGCAAACACTGAGACATTAGGGAACCACATAAAATCCTGTGCTTTCACTGCTGAGGGCCTGGGTTTGATCCCTGGTTGGGGAACTAAGATCCCACAAGCCACATGGCATGGCTAATACATAAATAAATAAATAAATAATAAATAAATAAAATTTTTAAAAAAGAAGCATTATTAAAAAAAAAAAAAAGATGTGTTGGAGGACCCATTCGTCTTGACTTCAAAACTTACTACAACTTTTTACAAAGCTGCAGTAATTAAAAATGTATGGTACTGGAATAAAAACATACATAGAACTGAGAGTCCAGATATAAATCCATACATTTATAGTCAACTGATTTTGACAAGAGTACTAAGACTATTCAATACAAAAAGAATGGTTTCTACAACAGATGGTGCTGAGCCATCTGGAAATTCATATGAAAGAGGATGAAGTTGGACCCCTACCTAACACAATATACAAAAATATACTCAAAATGATCAATGGCCTAAATCTAAGAGCTAAAGTTATAAAATCCTTAGAAGAAAACGTAGTTTTACATCTTCATGACCTTGGATTAAGCAATGGACTTTTAGATATGATACTAAAAGCACAACTAAGAAAAGGAAAAAACAATTGGACTTACCAAAATTGAAAATCTTTGTGCTTCAAGGGACAATATCAAGAAATTGAAGACAGCCAACAGAATGGGAGATAATATTTGCAAATCATATATCTGTTAAGGGTCTAGTATCCAGACTATAAAAATAACTCTAACACTGCAACAATAATATGATATAACCCAATTACAAATGGACAAAGGATTTGAATAGGTGCTTTCATAAAGAAGATACATAAATGGGAAATGCAATTTAGAATGACAATGAAATAAGATTTAACACATCCTATGATGGGTATAATAAAAAAGAGACACAGAAACAAGTATTGGCCAGGACACTGAAACCTCATATACGTTACTGGATAGAATGTAAATTATCACAGCTGCTTTGGGAAAAATTTTTGCAGTTTCTCAAAAAGTTAAACATAGATTAACCATATGATCCAACAATTCTACTTCTAAGTATATACCTAAGAGAATTTAAAATATATTTTCATACAAAAAACTAGTATACCAATGTTCATAGCAGCGTTATTCATAATAGACAAAAAGTGGAAACAATCCACAATTCCATCAACTGATGAATGGATAAACAAAATGGGGTAGATCTATACAATAGAATATTATTCAAACATAAAAAATGAAGTCCTGATACATGCTACAAGATAGATGAATCATGGCAACATTATGTTAAGTGAAAAGAACAAGACAAACTCACACACACACAAAATATTATACAATTCCATTTATATGAAATGTCCAGAATGGGGAAACCTACTAGAGAAAAAACATAGAGTAGTGGTTACTAAGGGCTAGTAATGAGTGGTTTTGGGGGGGGTGATGAAAATGTTCTGGAATTAGAGATAGCGATGCTGGTTGCACAACCTTTGGAATATTATTAAACAGCTGAATTATAAATAAATATACATACATAAATATATATGTACTCTAATTGTCTATAGTTATATATGTTTATTGTTTGTATGTGTGTGTGTATATATATAACATATATATATATACATATATATAAATGTGTATATATGTATATATATATTCTGGGAGTAATAGATAACACCAGATTTTAAAACACACTATAAAACCACAGTAATTCTTAAAAAAATGGTACATGATAGATCAATAAGATAAAACAGAGTCCAAATGTATTCCTGAATACACACACACACACACACACACACACGCACACACACAGAGCTCTTTTTTGTTTATGTGGATACTATATCAAATGATTGCTAAAAGATGTTTTATTCAATAAACATGTGTAGACAACAGGCCAGTATTCAATCAGGGAAAAAAATTACAACTTCATCCCTACTTCGTATATCATACCAAAATATATTCCAGATGAAATAATTTTTTTTTTTAAACAAAACAAATAGTCTCATTTTTTAAATGCAGATTTTGACTAGTAAAAGAAAAAAATGGAGGAAATGGGTTTTGGACAAATTAAGAATTTCATAATAATAATAAAAAAGTGCTGACAGGATCCATGGGTAAATGGATTCACACTAGGTTTGCTCAGATGTGTGAGTGACAGAGCCTCAGTAACCATGAAGAGAGCACCTGGGGGACTTGTAAACTCTCAGATGGACATAGGCTTTGAGGCTGGGAACTACACATTTTACCAGTGTAGTTGATTTACAAAGTTGTGTTAATTTCTGCTATACCCACAAAGTGATTCAGTTATACATATATATATATTCTTTTTTTTAAATGTTCTTTTCCATTATGGTTTATCATAGGATATTGAATACAGTTCTCTGTGCTATACAGTAAGACCTTGTTGTTTATCTCAGATGAAATAAAATTTTAAATGTAAAATATTAGTTGTAAAATTTGTAAGAAAGAGAATATTTTTTCTCTAATTCTAGTGAGAATACCTCTATACAGTAAACACACTAAAGTATACAATACAACAAATAATGAAATTTGACTATGTGAAATTTTTTTAAAAATCTGCATGACAAAAATGGTAGTTTATAACATATTTTAGATGAATATTAATTTTAATATATAAAGAGCTTTTATTAATCAAGAAAGTAGAACCAGCTTTATAGGCAAAAGGATATTTGCATGTAGCTCAAAGAAAAAAATAAACTTTTAAACATATGGTAAGGTGCCTGGTCTCTACAAATAATTAAAGAAATGGAAGTATAAACAACAATGTAATATTTCTACTCTTCATTTTGGCCAAAATAAAAATTTCTGTTAATATTTGGTATTGATGAGGTTGTGAGAAAACAGGCATTTTATTGCCATATAGTGTGGGTGTGTATGTAAATTATTACAATAACTTTGAAGTAATTTGACCTTCTCTCTCAAAAAGAAAAAAATATTCATACCTGTTGACTCAGGGATACTGTCTCTAGAAAGACTCATGCACTGTTGGCAAAGATGTTTGCAGACTATTCATGATAATATTGTCTGTAAGAGCAACGCCTGTAGACAACTTAACTGTCTATTGAGAGAGTGATTGCCTAATGTATATGATGATATGGAAACATTTCCTGGGTAGATCCTCAAGCAAACAAAGACATTTGAGGGACATAATGTAGATTTTGATTTATTTGTATTTAAAAAGTACACAAACACACTTACACACATACAGTTTTTTCATGTATAGACTTTCTCTGCGCAAACTCGTAATAACTCCAAAATAGTCGTGGTGCCACTAGGAAGGGCAATTTGGAATCTGGAGGGAGAAGGAGATTACTTTCCATATAGAAGTCTTCTTAGGCAAATAATTCTCAATATCTGAAGAAATTTCCTGTGGTTAAAAAAAAAAAAAGCACTGGTTATGAGAACATTAGATAGCCCTATATTTGTGTTTGATTTTATCACTTACTGTATTTTGGGCAATTACTTATGCTCTCTAAGCACCATTTTCCTCTCTATAAAATAAAGATTAAAATGGTGGTCACCTATAGAGCTATTATAAGTGTTAAATAAGATAAAGTATGTAAACTAACATAGGGCCTGACAAAGAGTAATCATCTAATAAATGCCATATATTATTTTTGTTATAATAGTAATAGTAGCTCAAGAAAATTCAACGTACAGAGTTTTTGGCTTCCAATGACAGATGTTGTCAAGACATTCTTACAATGTGTGACAATCAATGTTGTGTGTATTGTAATTTGTTTTTATAATACTTCATCAAAGTGTGAGGATTGTTTCTTTTATGTTAGAATTGAATCAGCGCTGTGCCTATAAAAACTCTCTCTCTCGAATTATGAAATGAGTTTTTGAGTAGGAAAGGGGTGGAGTTACTCTTCAGCCATAATGCAGAGAATTATTGACAACTCTGGGCGTGCCAGTGGGAGTGTGCCACATATGAGAAAATTATGTCATCATAAGTTATAATCCTTTGCTATAGATGGGAACTAGTTTAAAGTCAGTAAACACAAAGTTCTAGGTGATCTAAGGACCTAGGAATCATTGTAGACTATTTTGGGAATACACAAGCCTAAAGTTGCCTTCATAATCCTAAAAGCCAGTAAAATTCTGAGCATGATCAGGAAAGAAAACAGAGTTTTACCATTTATATTAAAGAATAGTATTTCTGCTTTTAATACCAAGTGCCTCTCTGCTTATTAAATCTCAAGAAAGATACCTTCTTAGAACTGGTATTACTAGGCCAAAAGTTATAAGCATTTTAATATCTCTTGATTTATACATATTCATATACATATATATACATATATACACTTAGGGGAGGGCAGTCTATATTGTTATCAGCATTGTGTGAGTGATGTAAGTTATCTGCAGCATATAATGTCATTTACAAAATAAACTAATTTGCTAGGCATAACATTATGTTTTAAGATTAATGTCCTTTGATTATTACCAAATTTGGATATTTTCCCATAAGTTGGTATTCTATTTTTATTTCCCTTTGTCTAAATTGTATATTTATATTCCACTTATGATGATTTATTAGATTCTTGGATGTTTTTAGTACAAATTAAAATGATCTCATTACTTTTATACAGGTACTCTGGGATCTTATAACATGAATTATTAATTGTGGAAACTAGTTTGAGCTTCTTACATGTCTGACTCTAGAATTTGTGATTTTGAATTATACCTATTATATTTGGTGGTCCATGAGTGGAAAGGAGGGTAGATATTTCTTAATTCCCCTCACTCATGTAGGTAACTATAGAAATTTCTACCAGAATCTGGGATGTAGTAACCTCTTGACACTTCTTATGACTATCACTAAGAAATTTTTTTTTTCCTTTCAGAAGATTTTACCAGTAGTTTATTAGTGTTTAGAGAGAAGAAGGTGTCTGTTTTTCTATGCTGACATTCTCTAAAAATATGTTAGTTTTTGAGTGTGGGTATGGATTTTTACCCGCTAAATATTTGATTTAGTTACTGATTTCTAAACCCAATTCTTCTGCTGACTTGTTGGTGAACCTTTGACAAGCCATTTAACCTCTTTGCTTCCTCAACCGCAAATGAAGCATTAGCCTGAGACATCTCTAAATTCCATACTGGCTGTGCCTACTCATTCATTAATACCATGCATTTCTTGCCTGCAAGTACACCTTTGGAATTCTCAAATGCATGTAAGACTGTCTGTGGTCTACACTGAGTTGGATTTTCTCCCAATCTCATTCTTTAATCCTTTTCCAGCACAAGATAAACAGTACAAAGATTTCAAAAGTTTGAAACTCAAAGCCCCAATGTTTTGAAATTATATTCACTTACTAAAATATGGGCAAAGATAAGGCAAAATATGTAAGAACATTTGTCTTGTAGTCTTTTTGAGTCAGTTTCACCGTCCTGTCTCAAATACAAATGTGCTTTATGCTAGAGATAGGTATATTGCAAGCTCCTTAATATGAGTTATAAAAAGTACATAATACAAGAGTTGCAAATATATATATTTGTGAATTCTTGCCACTTTTCCATCTAGTTTAAAAAATCATCTAAGAAAGAATGTGATGAATCCATTTAACTCGCGGTTGCATTTTAAATATTTTGTACATACATGGACTCTGAATGATTAACTCTGCTTACTACTCAGTGATTTAAGTGGAATGACCCTTGACATCTGTTTGTAATAACTAACACATGCCCTGTAATTAATTTTTTTAATTAGGAAAGACATCTCCAGAGTTTAAGATCCTTGGTGGTAAAATTGCCCGTTTAAAATTGGTTAGTTTCGTGATTTTTCTCTCTTAATGAAAATTGAAAGTTTTGCATTTTAAAAACCTGGATGTGCTTTTAAAAGCGATTACGTAAGTAATTTAAGATCAGACATTTATCACAGAGAATTGTACCTTTTCTTTCTACCACTGCATACCAATCTTCTAGTGTATTAGAAACTGTGTAGCCTAAAACTTAAGTAACAGAGGTCTGAAAGTAAAAGATTTAGTGATTTTTATAAGAATTTGAGTTTGAAAGTCAAACACTAAACTAATTTTACTAACATAGAAGTTCAGTTTATAAGATAGCAAAACTGAAATCGATCATAAAATTTACAAGCAGCTTTCGTAATTATTAAATTCTAGGCTTAGTAAGCAGGTAACTCTTATCTCCGTTTAAATGGCTGTTTATCTTATACTTGAACTCTTCCCTCATTTTATCCTTTTGAATAATCTTGTGCTAAAGTGAATCTCTGATTAATATTTAAATGCACATGAGGAGAAATAGGTAACCTAATCAGAGAAAATAATTAACAAACAACCTCATTCTCGTATTCCTTAATTCCTACAAGGTAGTGTATATCTTGATTACTAGAGTATCATTCTCTTTGACCTTCTTTGTAATTCAAAGCTGTAGATTTCATGATTGAACTGGCTCACTACCACTTAATTATAGTTCCTAAATATTTTCTGAATATGCTGTTTATGCCCTGGCTTCTCCTAAATTCCATTTTTCTTCTCCCATATAAAACCAAAAGTTACTCTGTAAGGATTACTTTTCCCTTCCAAATTCTTGTGACCTAGGTGGAAACCACTGAAATGTCTTTTGACAAAAAAAAAAAAAAAATCCTTTTATGCAGTGACTAAAAATGAGATCGATCTCCATGTATAAAGGTAGAATAATATTCATGTCCTGATGGTTGAACACTACAATTTTATTTGGGCTGAAAATTTCTATAGCCATTTGAAAAGGTTATGTGTATAGAAAATTTTACATGTATATGTGTGAGCATTTATGAAACATATTTTGTGTATTTATATATAGATTATATATAGGAATTATAGATAGATAATTATCTATTTTTTATATAACCTATCTACTTACCTTCCTACCTATTTTATTACAATCTCTATCTCTATATCCCTATCTCTGAGGAGTGACACTGGAAAGAGGGAGAATTGACTTTCAAATTGTCATTTATTTACTTTGTAAAGTTTGCTTTTTCTCAATTAAGCTTACATGACTTTTATAATTAAATGTGCAAGAGAAATGGTGATGATAAGCATCATTATTCTTTTTACAAAGAATATATTTTACAAAACTGCTATTTATAATAAAATTACAAAACTGACTCAAAAAGTATTAACTAATTCCATCAAAATTTAGTTATGTGTTTTTAAAAATATATGGTGTTTGGAAAAAATTGTACGCGGAGATGTGTCAAGTTTAAGACAATTATAAGCTTATTAAGTGATTTGAAGAAAACATAAAAAGGAATAAATGGAATTACCAGGTTCCTAAGTAAGAAAACTAACATATGTTAATAATTCAGAAGCTTTTGAATTAATTTATAGTTTGGGCAAAACTTGTCAAGATGATTCTAAAGTTAATTTGAACATGGTAAACAGAATAAAGTACTCATTTTGAAAAAGGGTAAAAGTGAAGTCGATGTGGCAGGAATTGATTCTTGTGGAGATGGGAGAGAGGGAGAATTTAATAAAGTTTAGGATTTTATGTTGTGCTTCTGGGCTGATGATGTTGGTCTTCTGGGCTGATGATGGTGCCAATATAGAGTAGGAGAGTGCTGGAGGAGTAGATTTGACTCAGGAGTGTAGTAGGAAGGTTGTGAAGGAGATAATTTCCATTTAGGACATGTTCAGTTTGAGATACAAAGATAGTGGTAGATGAGTGGGTCTGGGTTAGCCTAGCAATATCTCTGTTTCTCCCTATCTGTCTCTCTCTTTCTCTATACCTAACCCTATTCTATATCTACACATATTTCTGGATGTTTATATGTGTGTGTGTGTGTATATATATATATATATATATATATATATATATATATATATATACACATACATGGAAGTTATTCGTATATACATAATTGCAATTATGAGAGAAGATGAGATTGCCAAACTTATGAGTGTAAGAATTGACAGCTAAAAAGCAAAAATCTCACAAAGAGAACTGAGTAGAAGTGACTATAGGGCTAAAAGTCCAATTGAGAAGATGCACAAATAGAAAATTCATAAAGAGTATATTAAGTCTCATTAGAGAGTGATTACAAGGTACCATGGTGGCAGACATACAGGAATCTACTCAACATGTAAATCAGCTGAGAGGACATCACAAGAGAAGCAGAATGAGATATTTGTAGCTAGCGTTTTAGGGTCTTATTCCCAGTTCTAGTGAGTTCTGTGTAATGAGGAAATTTTCACTGTGAAGAGCCAAGGACTGAACCAACAGGAGAAAGAGGTAAAAAGTGCAAAAGTTTGGGAGTCACACTGGGACCCACATCTGGTGCTGTGGATCTACGATTTGACTGACAGGAGACCTGAAGTTAAGTGGAAGTATTAAGTCAGGATTGGGTAGACTAACAGGACTTCAGCAATTGAGGGTGAGGGTGAGAAATCTGAACATTCTAATGCCTATCATATGGTGATATCATAGGACACTGATATATTGACAGGCATTATCATGATTCATTTGGAAATGGTGGCAAGATAAAAGTTATAGATATGGCCCATCGATGAATCTCTCTCTCTCTCTTTCTGTGTCTCTGTTTCTCTCTTTTCCTCTTTCTCATCTGCCTACAGATCTATCATCTATCTATGTGTGTGTATTTGTGTGTGTGTTTTATATAGTTGAAGGCTATGCAACTAAAAATAATTCTGAAAATAAAATTTTATCACAGTATTCTTACATTTTCTTGTAATCATCATTTTACATTGCTGCTTAATGTTTCATCCAGTTAGCACTTCATCTTTTCATTTTGCTTATGGTATCTTTTGATATTATAAAACAAAAACAAATCAAAAGGTTTTTATTTAATGTAATCAGGTGTATTTGTATTTTCTTTACGGTTTGTGCTTTTTTAATCTTTTATTATGATTCCATTTCCTATACTGACACAATAAATATATTTGATATTATTATTATTTTTTCTAAAAGATTTACTTTTTATATTTAAATCATTTATCTACTTTATGTATATTTTGTGTTAAGGATTTGACTGTATGATTTCTATAGGTATAATCAGTTGTCTTAGGATCATTTATTAAATAATCCATCATTTACCCATTGGCCTAGAATGGCATTCAGATATCAACTTCTCATCCAGATATATCTCAATTTTCAGTGCTTTATTCTGTTCTACTTGTATATTGACGATCTCTGTAATGATATCACACTCCCTTCATAATATGCAAGTATGCCTTTATGTCTAATTGGAGAAGTCCTTTCTGCTCTTCTTCTTCAGAATTATCTGGGATTGCATGGGCTTTTTCCTCTTCTACATCTATTATGCAATCAGTTGTTCAAATACAATGAAAACACCACTGGCTATGGGTTAAAAGTTGAGTCAAAGTTGTAGATTAACTTGAGCAGTGTTGATATCCAAGAACATGGTATATGTCTCCATTTATTTAAGTTGATGTTAATGAGTTTCAATAAAGTTTTATAATGTTCTTCATCATTTCTAAGTACATTAACATTTTTGTTCCTCTGGTGCACGGGAGTTTTTTTTTTTTTTTTTTCTTTTAAAACCCAGTATTTTTTATCAGTTTGTTGCCAATATAGCATATACAATTGATACTTGTATATGCAGACTTTTTGAATGATTGTATTAATAGTAATAATGTACTTGTAAATTCTTTTGGGTTTTCTATTTGGATAATTAAGTTGATTGGAATTTTTTATGGAATTTTTTCTTATACTCCTCTTCTGGTTAGGGCCTCTAGTACAAGATTGAATAAAAGCAATGATAGTTGCCATCTCATCTCTTTCATGAGTTTAAAAGCAATGATCTTAATCAGTAACTGTTAAGAATAATGTTTGATGTGATTTTTTATTTTAAAAGTTCACTAGTATTTGTAATTTGCTGAGAGTTTTTATTGTGAATGGATATTGAATATTATCAAATGACTCCACTTTACATTAGCATCTTTATTAATTTAATCTTTAAGTTAAATTAGAATTACATCAATAGATTTGTAAATATTAAACCAAACATTCCTACAATATATCCAACTTGATCATATTTTATTATATTTTTATACATTGCTGGATTTAATTTGCTAATTTTTATTTAAGAATTCTATCTTCTAACCTGTCCTTGCCTGATTTCAGAATTAAAAATGTATTAGTAGAGATTTTTGGTTTATGTTCTAAAATAGTGTATAAAAGATTGAGTTTGTGTGCTTTGTAAGTGTCTGATATAATTTGCTTATAAAACTTGCTGGGCCTGAAATTTTGTTATTGGTAGATTTTAATAAATCAATATAATTTTTAAGATAGTAATGACTTCATTCAGATTTTCTATTTCTTCTGATCAAATTTAGTAAGTAAAATTTATCTAGGGAAATGCCCATATGATCTAGATTTTCTAATCAATGCCATCAAGTTGTTCATAATGTTCACATATTATTTTAAAATATTTGATATAACTGCTTTGTTGGTTTTGTAATTCCTAATACTCTTTGTGTGTTTTCTCTTTTTTCTTCATAAAACTTGCCAGATGTTTATTTACAACTTATTATCTACTCAAAAAACAAATGATGACATAGAACCCCTTTGTTTAACCTTTGCTTTATTTCAATAATTGATGTTTCTTTTCACTATTTCATATTTATTGTATATTTTTTTCTGCTGCTTGTTTTCTGACTTATTAAATTGGACACCAAAAGTCTAAATTGTCCTCTGACTATAGTTTAGTTTCATACAAAGTAGGTTTTCCCCCCTACTTTGCTTCATAATATCAAACTCAAATCCTGAGTTATTTAGAAAATTTTTTAAATTTCTAAAAGAAAGTGTGGTTTTTATTATTTCTATGACTCTGATATCTAATTTTATTACATATTTTTCAGGGAATATGATCTATTTAATTTTTTTTTTATTTTGATACTTTTTCTGTGGTCAGATTTTATAAACCTTCATGAATGATTGACAAGAACACATATTTTTAATTGTTGGATGATAACTTCTGTATATGTATGTTCTTTCAATTAGTTTGTTAAATTTTTCCTGCTTCATCTATCAGTTGCAAAAAGATATGCATAAAATATTTTAATAATAACGTTGATTTGTCTTTTTATCTATTTTTGCTCCTTTTTGCCTTATATATTCAAGTCTATGCCATTAACTATATGTAAACTTAGAAATTTTACATCTTCCTGTTGAATTATAGCATTTTCCTATTACATACTGTCCTCTTTCATCTTCATAATGCTTTTTTTCTTGAAGTTCCTTTTATCTAATATTAGCATAGCCCTCTCTTTTGTTTGTGTTGGCCTAGTATATTTTTTTCATCCTTTCATTTTCAAATTTTCTATGATTAGTGTTTCTATGATTAGTGTTTCTATGATTTAGTGTTTCTATGATTAGTAAAGCAAGATGTTGTTACTATTGTTTTGTTTTAGAAAATTTATCAACTTGTGGATTTTCTCTAAATGACTGTGACATTTATAATGATTACATATATCAATACATGTCATTGTATTTTGTGATTTGTTTATTCTTTTTTTCCAAATTATTTCTGCTTTCTTTTTACACTTGATCTTAGCCAAAAGGCCGAGAAGCGATATTTCTGCTTTCTTTTTGATCAGTTACTTTCTCTTCTATTTTTTCTCCACTTTTTTACCCTTTGCTTTCTTTAAACTAAATATTATATTTATATTATTTTACTTACTAAATTAAAAATGTTAATTTGTTTACTCTACTTAAGCTTGAAATTAATATCTACATCTGTCATCTAAATAACATAAGGCTTTAAAATTCTTTAAGAATCACTTCCTCCTTAATTTAAATGTTATTGCTGATTATTACTTTAGTTATTTATCTTAGTTCATGCTTATCAATGACTATATATTACTTTCCTAACTAGTCTTTTCAGTGTTCCAGTCCTAGTTAAGCATATAGATTCTGGAGCCATACCGCCTGAATCTATTAGCTTATTAGCTGAATGAATGACTTCATGCACATTTCTTATTTCACTGCTTTTGTTTGTTTAGACTTTGGTCTTTTTTCTATGGGTTTCAGTTTCTACCTAAATGGAGACCTAGGTTACTGATTTTAAATTTTTCTTCTTTTCTAATATATGCACTTAATATTATATAATTTCCTCTAAGTTCTGCTTTAGTTTCATCCCACAGTTTTGATATGTTGTATTTTCATTTAGTTCAAAAAAAATTTTTTTTCATAAATTCTTCCTTGACCTATGGGTTATTTAGGGGTGTTGTTTAATTTCCAACATTAAAGGATTCTTTCTGGGTATCTTTCTATTATTGATTTCTAGTTTAATTCTGTTATGTTTCTAAAGCATACTTTGTGTGATTTCTACTCTCTACATGTGTTAAAGTTTATTTTGTGATCCAGAATATTGTCCATCTTGGTGAATATTCCATGTGCACTTGAAGAGAATGTGTTTTCCACTGCGGTTGGATGGAGTATTCAATAAATTCAATTAGGTAGAGTTTGTTGATTGTGTTGTTGAAGTCATCTGTGTTTTATTAAGTTGATGCCCTTTGTTCAACCAATTATGGAGAGAGGAGTGCTGTTGTGGATTTGGCTATTGCTTTATTCAGATTTATGAATTTTGCCTTACGTATTTTGGAGATTTTTAAGTGCATATATATTTAAGATTGTTATCTCTTCTTAAGAATGACCCTTTTATTGTTATATAAAGGCCTTCTTTATCCCTGATAATATTCCTTGTTCTGAAGTCTCTTTGTCTGAAATTAATACAGTTTTGTTTTACTTAGTTACTGCATAATATACCATTTGTCTTTTTTTTTAACCTCTAACCTATTTATGTCTTTATATTTTAAGTAGGTTTCCTGTAGACAGCATATAGTTGTATTTTACTTTCTTATTCAATCTGACAATCTCTGTATTATAGCTGGTATGTTTAGGCCATTTGTATTTAAAGTGATAATTGATACAACTGTATTAAAATCTACCATTTTTCTAGTTGTTTTCTATTTGTTCCATTTATGTTTTGTGTCTTTTTTGTCTCTTCCTGTCTTCTCTGTGCTAAATTGGCCATCTTTTATGATTTCATTTTACTTCCTCTATTGGCTTATTTTTTATTCCTCCTTAGACATCAATGTGTCTTTCCATTTTTTTGTTGTTGAATAAATGAATCAATGAGATAATTTAATGTCTCTGGTCTCCTTTTTTGTGAAACATGAAAAGTAATAGTACCTACATTTTATAGTTGTTTGGATAGTTTAAAGACTTAGTAAATAGTATAATAAAATAAATAACAAATAGTATATGTAAAGATACAGTAAGTAGTACAATAATATAATAATCTAGTAATAGTATAATAAAGATTATAATGGTAGTATGATAAATAGTATTAAATATTTGTAATAGATAGATATAAATAAATAGTATAATAGGATAGTAAATAGGGTAATAAACAGCAGAGTGCCTGGAATATATAAAGAGCTCAATAGTACTAGTTATATAAGAAATAGTCATAGTCAAATTTGTAAGAAACTTCTTCTTCCACCATTATGATTTCAGGACTATCTATTCCTCTAATGGAATTCACGCAAATATAATAGCAGAAGTTTTTAAGTCTTAGTAAATTTTTAAATGATGACTTTACTTTCACTTAGTGCTTTAAATTTGTGTTCCTTTTTCCTCTTCTACTGTGTCTTTTTGCTTATTTTGTCTGCCAAATAGCTTTTCTTGTTTATTTTTCTGCCTAACAGAATTTATTTTCCTATAAAAGTAGCTGACTTTTACAAATAACATAAAGTGAGTCTTTTTAATAAACAGATTGTAATTTAAAAAATATTTTGATAGTATCTTAGGTAAATTGTTGTATAAATAATTTGGAACCGGAGTGAAGTACTAACATATGGAATGTTAAATGTAAAGAATGCTGAGTTTTCTTCATTTACATTTACTGTTATCTAACTCTTAAAGTATTATCTCAAGCAGGATGTAATATAAATAAAATATTTTATATATGGATAACTTTCAATGGAAAATAGCATAAGAACTAACAGTAAAGCATACTCAAGTCCAAAAGAATAACTATTTGGTAATGATCAGATCAAATTTTAAAGCTGTTGAAATAACAAATATTTCTTAAGTTTTATAGTTATTAAAATTAACTTTGGAGTTATTAAAATGAACTCTTTTTTAAAAAAATGCTATATCTTATAAGCTTCATTTCCATGAAAAGTAGATTGATTACCATACAGTTTTACCATATAGTTTTTTTCTACTTGGTATTCATTTTTACTCATTTCATTTTAAACCTGGGTAGAAGATTCTGCCTAGGAATTGCAATTGTTATGCTAGTATATTAGTTCATTAATTAAACAAACTTTTTTTAATGTGCATAATACTACTTGACTGTGGAGATACTGGGGTTATGATGAAGTATATAAGAGCTTGTGTCTATGTAGCTTAGATTATATCACAATATATTTGTAAGAACATTTATTTTATAATAACATTTCAATAAATAAAGGTTTAAGTAAATAAATAGAGATTAAACATTTCTTTATAATATCCAAAAGGCTGAAGCATGTTATCACAGTTGAGCCTTACAATTTTGAAAAAGCATGAACATATTTTCACAATTGATTCTCATTTAAAATATGTTGAATTTTAAATGAGGACACATGACATAGGTCTACCATACATAGGTCAGGTTTTCTCAACCTGAGCATTATTAACATTTGACATAGATAATTCTTTGCTGTGAGCAATCACTCTGTTATTGTAAGATGTTGGCAGCAATCCTGGCCTGTACTCACTGTATATCAGCATCACTGCTGTCTCTAAGTTGTCGCAACCGAAAAGGTCTCCAGACATTTGCAAATTTCCACCCTGAGGGGAAATTACCCTTCACTGAGAACCACTGCTATAGCTTGATGATTTTCTTAATATGCCACTTAAATTTTGGTGAAGTGATATTTCATACAAATTAATATAAAGCTGGAATTATGTCATGCCTATATAATGGAAATACTTTCACTAGAATTTGGTTACTTGTCTTTCAGTATCTTGACAAAGTGAATTGAAGCATACCCCCAAATAGAGGGCACAAGAGAAGAAGCAAAGCCTTTGGAACCAGAAAGGCTTGTTTTGAATCTCAGCTCTCTGTAGATAACACAAAGGTATAGTCCTTGAAGCCCCAGGATAATGAATTTCTTCTCCTTCATGCTTTTCCTAGATGCTAATTCAACTTCTAGAATCAAGGCATTTGAACATTATATCTCTATCATTATCACATAAGCTCTCTAAGTAGCCCCCACTGCTGCAATGAGGTCTTTATGTAGAAAAAATTTTAATCCTTTATTTCATTTTCTTCTTTCCTCATTCATCTAAACACATTGACCTCCCTGCTAGATGTATAATAAACTAATCGTTCCAATATTTTGGACTATAACAATGAACAATAAATGAAGAAGTGGAGAGTATCTATGTGAGTCTTCTCCGTTTGAGTATGTTGAATGTACCAGGAAGCTGGTATACAGTAGAATGTAAGCATGTGGATGTAACTAGTGAACTATTGCAAATATTTTAGGGTGAAGAGATTTAATGAGTTTTTAAAAATCTTTCTAAAGTCCATAATAAAGAAGAGAGTATGAAATTTAGTAAAAAAAAGATTACCAAGACATTTCATTAACACTTAGTTTGATTATAACTAATCAGAAACAAATAATTCTGTATATTTTTGGTCCCTACTTACATTATTGCAGCAAAGTTTTACTGTATGTGACAAAAATGCATTCCAGAGAGAAAAGGATTAATCAAAAATTGGGGATATAAAATTATATTTTGCAATGGAGTAATCATTGCAATAAAAATTTGGATTCATATTTCTAAATAGTGATAGTAATTTTAAATGCATGAGATTCCAAAGGAAAAGAAAATAGCAGCAAGCTAAAGAATGAACATGAGAAGGATGAGGAAGAGGAAAAAAGGGGGGTGCCACACAGGTAAAGATGAAATCAGGATTATATAATTTTAAATAAAACCAGTTACTGTATTTGGTAAGTCAGAGGTAGATTTCAAGTGAAGCTAATGAAACAAATTTCAAGACCCATCAGTTGTCTGAGCCTCTTCTAAGGTCCTGGTTAGGGCAATGTGTTTCTAGTAATTTGTTCCTCTTCAAGAGGCCTCAAAATTGTATAAGCTTCATTTCCATGAAAAATAGATTGGCTACCATACATTTTTACCATATTGTTTTTTTTCTACTTGGTATTAATTTTTACTCATTTCATTTTAGAAATAGTAGTAATACTATAAAATTATTCTGATAAGCTCTTAACACTTAGGTAAAACATAATATTTTTTCATTTTGATACAAATACATATTGAATTTATTTAAATTCTGCATATTCATGGCTTACCTAAACTTTTCCAGAGGTTCATGTTTCCGACCTAAGTTGTCATTCTTTTCTTTTCTTTTTTTTTCCTTTTCTTTTTTTTTCCTTTTCTTTTCTTTTCTTTTTTCTATAACTGAAAGGAGAACAGTTAGAAAAACATGCTATCTGTTATAATGCATATTTATCACTGAAAAATTAAATTGCCCTAATTAATGTGAATGTGACAGTGCTTGGCTGAACAAGCATTTCATTTACTATCATAACCTAAAATCACAGTGAAATTACCAGCTGAAGGGTTTTTTGGTTTTGTTTTGTTTTTTAATAAAAGATTTGGAAATAGAGTTTTTACTTTTAGGGCCCTGGAACTGAAAAGTTATTGTTTAGTTTCCTGTAACAAAAAATAAAGGTAAACATTTAGAGGCTAGGTCAACAAAAATGGACAGACTTAAAAGGAATGGACTTATTAATATATATCAATGTTTTTCTATACATTTAAAACAAATATTAGGCACAAAAATATATTCACATAACTTTTTTAAAGGTTGGTAGTGCCTTAACAGGTTGATACAGGAATTTAAAAAATAGACTACAAAGGACTTTGTAATTCTCCAAAAGTTCTTATTTTGCCTCAAAATAAAATTAACGTTATACAGCCAATGAATAACTTTCTGTTTGTTGCATATCGAAAACCTCAGTAATAATGCATATATGTATATACAGTGGATCCTCATTATTTGCAGATTCCATGTTTGTGAATTTGACTACTTGCTAAAATTTATTTCTAACCCCAAAATCAATGCTTGAAACACTTTTGCAGTGCCGAGTAATGAAAAGTTTGAGCTGCTAGATGATGGCGTTCCCAGTTGAGGTCAAATAAGACAACACTGTCTTTTTGTTTCAGCTCTGTTCTGTGGACAAGTTTTCTTTTCACAATATATTTAGTGCCATGTTTCCCTCATTTTTGTGCTTTTTGTTGGTGATTTTTCTGTTTAAAATGACCCCAAAGGTAGTACTGTCTAGTGTTCCTAATTGCTGAAGGCTATGATGTGCCTTACAGAGAAACTACATGTGTTAGATAAGCTTCATTCAGGCATGAGTTATCATGTTGTTGACAATGAGTTCAATGGTAATGAATCAACAATATAGATATTAAATAAGGGGTCTTTAAACAGAAACCCACGTAAAACAAGTTTATGAATTGATCTGTTGATGAAAATGTTGTGACCAGAAGCTCACAGGAATGTAACCCTGTATTTCCCCTAGGAGCAAAAGTTCCATATTTGTTAACACAGTGTTTGCAGCAACTTCCTACCGAAATACCTGAAAATAAAGAACAATGTGAATTAAAGCAGGCATTGAGGAATCAGAGAGTAAGGAGGGTTTACACCTCTTTCTCTCTACCTACAGACCAGTAAGTTTGCTGTTTCAAGGTCTAAATGTATAAGACATTGAATTTCTCAATTCAGCTTTGTGACTCCAATGGAAACACAATGGTTCAATTATCCACCTCTTTATAGAGATATAAATGATTATTATTATTTTATTGTAAGTTTCATGAGGGCAGGAAATTTCTCTGTTTGTTCATGTAGAAATACTCAGTCACTGGAAAAGTACTTGACATACAAAATTTACTTCTGTGCTCAATATTAATGCTATACTCTGTCAAAGTTAATTATTTGCATATATATTTTATTCACACATTCAATAAGTATCTGTGGAGTGTTTACCACGTGGAAGACACTATTCTAGGCCCTAAAGACATAATAATAAATAGAAAATATAAAATCTTTGCCTTCCTAGAACTTAACAGCTTAAAGCAATGGTTTCCTGATTTTCAGCACTTTGGAATCTCCTAAAGATTTTTAAAAACACTGATACCTGACTGCCACCACAGACATTCTAATGTAATTGGTATCTGATGCAACTTGGGCCTTGGGATCTTTAAAAGTTCCCCAGATGATTCTAATGTGCAGCAGAATTTGTGAATCACTGGCCTAATGTATGTTGCACATGAAGCAATTCCAAATTGCTTACTTGAGAGTGGTGATAGCTTCTGATACTTTAATTTTGAAACTTAGCACATTGACAAAAGCCATGACCTTACCTGTGACATTTGGCTCAAATTAAATTAATATTTGCTATTAATATCATTTTAATCATCTATATTTTTAATCCAAAAGATATACTTCATTATGGTATTTTCAAAAAACCAACCAATATTGCGTTTTTCAAAAAGAAATTTACATAAATGGTGGTGAAATATTTAACATTTCAGTTGAGTTAACCAAATACCTAACTATATTAAATGGAGATGCAAATCTTAATTAGTTTTATCTAAATCAATTATCACAGAGACTTCCCTGGTGGCACAGTGGTTAAGAATCCACCTGCCAATGCAGGGGACACGGGTTCGAGCCCTGGTCTGGGAAGATCGCACGTGCTGCAGAGCAACTAAGCCCGTGCGCCACAACTACTGAGCCTGCGCTCTAGGACCCGCGTGCCGCAACAACTGAGCCACGTGCTGCAACTACTAAAGCCCGTGCACCTAGAGCCCGTGCTCCGCAACAAGAGAAGCCACCACAATGAGAAGCCAGTGCACCGCAAGGAAGAGTAGCCCCCGCTCGCCGCAGCTAGAGAAAGCCCGCGCGCAGCAATGAAGACCCAACGCAGCCAAATAAATAAAATAATAATAAAATAAATGAGTTATCACATTATTACATACACAGGGAGAACAACAATTATGTTGTTCTCCCTGTGTACGTAAGAAAGCCTTAAGGAGGAATGTTGAGCTGTCCTTGATGACATGACTGTGTGTATAATCTATTACCACATTTTTAAAATGAAACAGTAACTCTTATGTATGTATATGTGTATATATATATATATATATGTGTGTATGTATGTATGCATTGGGCTCCCAGATGCAAAAGTTTATGGTCATTATAATACATTTATTCAAAATGTTCAAGTCAGTGCACTCAGCATAGTAGAACTGCTGCTATTTTTATTAAACATTATACCTCTTTAGAACGTATTTGAGATAGGTACTGGCTCAAACTGATAACTTTCTTCCCTTCATTTTGCATAATGCAGCATCTTTGGTATCAGAGTGCCACAACAATCTTAAATATTCTGACTAACTTTGCTGAGTTTGCAGTGGCAACAATGATAATACTGATTGTAAAAAGCAAATGCAGAAACAGTGACTGTCGAATCCTAACATGTTGCTTATATCCAGACTTTTTTTATTTTCCTTACCAGTATAATCTATATTCCAGTTAATAATTTAGTACTAATCAGCTCCTTATCTTCTGGAAAGGAGAGTCTGTTTTGAATCACGAGGCAACTGACCTTGAAGGTAGGTTTAATATATGAAGATTTCTCATATCACCTCTAAGCTTTTACTCAGAGTGTTTTCTTGGTTACATTTAGGTCTCAGCTGGCAGTCCTCCTTTTGTCTATCTTAACAGTAACTGATTTAATTATGATACCATTTTCACTCTTCTTTATTTCGAGGTTTTACATTTATTGTATAACTAGTTTTAAATAACAATCTGATGTTTTAATGAGCATATAGAAAGAAAGAAATAGCTGAAATAAACCATAAATATTATTAAAAATAGTAACATTTCTAAACTAATTCAGGTATTTCACAAGATGCTGTGTATCTCTGTCCAATTTATTTATTAGGCATTTTTTATTAGTTATGTGAGTTGTTTGCATTGATCAGATAAAAGGTGGATCTAAAATAAGGATTTAAAATTGTTTCCTTGGGGTATAGTCATGAATTGAAAAACAATATGAACTGAGCAATAAGCTATGGAATAATTATAATTATTTCAAAGGAATTAGAAAACTTTGTAAGTAAAATTTATGAACATGCAGTTTAATTTTAATTTTTTTCCACCAGTTCTAAAATGAATATATTTCAATAAAAATAATACTATATATTTTTTAATGTTGGTAATGACTTTAGTTTAAATAACCTAATGAGTTTTGTGGTTTTGCTGGTCATTGCATGATCATCAGCTAGATTGAAGAAGGAAAAAAAGACAAGGAAAAATTGTTTTTGTTTATCTAAGAATGATATATAATCCGTGCTTTAAGAAAGAATCTATGAAGCACTTTGAAAATAGAATCCCATCATTAGATCCAATTTCAGACTTCTTTCTTTGCATGTCAGTGATAGGAACTTACTTTGAAGATTAAAATGCCTATTTTGATTTGTTTTAATTTTTAAATATGTTTGTTTTCCCTCATCGAAAGTAGAAAGGATAAGAGACAAGATTTCTATTTCGAAAAAGGGCTGATGATTAAGACAGTGGCAGCAAGGAAAATAATGATTTTTTTAATTGACTCTTTTTTTTTTTTTTTGAGAAATGAAAGGTGGCTTTGCTTTGAATTAATAATCCATTTTATTGGGTGGAGTTCTCCTCTTACTGGTTTCCAATTTACACCGAAAAATATACTGGGTTGCAGAGATAAACCCATGCACTTATGGTCACCTTATCTTTGATAAAGGAGGCAGGAATATACAGTGGAGAAAAGACAGCCTCTTCAATAAGTGGTGCTGGGAAAACTGGACAGCTACAAGTAAAAGAATGAAATTAGAACACTCCCTAGCACCATACACAAAAATAAACTCAAAATGGATTAAAGACCTAAATGTAAGGCCAGACACCATCAAACTCTTAGAGGAAAACATAGGCAGAACACTCTATGACATAACTCATAGCAAGATCCTTTTTGACCCATCTCCTAGAGAAATGGAAATAAAAACAAAAATAAACAAATGGGACCTAATGAAACTTCAAAGCTTTTGCACAGCAAAGGAAACCATAAACAAGATGTAAAGACCACCCTCAGAATGGGAGAAAATATTTGCAAATGAAGCAACTGACAAAGGATTAATCTCCAAAATTTATAAGCAGCTCGTGCAGCTCAATATCAAAAAAACAAACAACCCAATCCAAAAATGGGCAGAAGACCTAAATAGACATTTCTCGAAAGAAGATATAGAGATTGCCAACAAACACATGAAAGAATGCTCAACATCATTAATCATTAGAGAAATGCAAATCAAAACTACAATGAGATATCATCTCACACCAGTCAGAATGGCCATCATCAAAAAAATCTACAAACAATAAATGCTGGCGAGGATGTGGAGAAAAGGGAACCCTCATACACTGTTGGTGGGAATGTAAATTGATACAGCCACCATGGAGAACAGTATGGAGGTTCCTTAAAAAACTAAAAATAGAACTACCATACGACCCAGCAATCCCACTACTGGGCATATGTCCTGAGAAAACCATAATTCAAAAAGAGTCATGTACCACCGTGTTCATTGCAGCTCTATTTACAATAGCCAGGACGTGGAAGCAACCTAAGTGTCCATCAACTGATGAATGGATAAGGATGTGGCACATATGTACAATGGAATATTACTCAGCCATAAAAGGAAACGAAACTGAGTTATTTGTAGTGAGGTAGATGGACCTAGAGTCTGTCATACAGAGTGAAGTAAGTCAGAAAGAGAAAAGCAAATACCGTATGCTAACACATATATATGGAATCAAAAAAAAAAAAAAAAAGGTCATGAAGAACCTAGGGGCAAGATGGGAATAAAGACACAGACCTACTAGAGAATGGACTTGAGGACATGGGGAGGGGGAAGGGTAAACTGGGACAAAGTGAGAGAGTGGCATGGACATATATACTCTACCAAATGTAAAATAGATAGCTAGTGGGAAGCAGCCTCATAGCACAGGGAGATCGGCTCGGTGCTTTGTGACCAGCTAGAAGGGTGGGATAGGAAGGGTGGGAGGGAGGGAGACGCAAGAGGGAAGAGATATGGGGATATATGTATATGTATAACTGATTCACTTTGTTATAAAGCAGAAACTAACACACCATTGTAAAGCAATTATGCTCCAATAAAAATGTTAAGAAAAAACATACATATACTGGGTTGATTTGGATTGCTATTCGTCTTCATCAAACTTTTAGTGATCACATTTGTGTAATCTTCATACTTGAAAAAGTGGAACATAGAAACAAAAGAAACTACTTTTGGAATTAGTATAGTACTTTTGGTACTTTTGGTAATGAAAAGTAATCTCAAAGGAATACATTTACAGAACAAATTTTATTAACTAAAACTTTAAAATGTTTTAATGTTAATATTCCAAATTATTTTCATGAAAATTCTTTTATGAAAATAACATTGATTTTTACTAGCTTGTTTTCTGTTTTAAATCATGCTCTGAAAGAATGATTTAATTAAAGTATAGAACTATTTAACAGGTTTAATAGTCTTACAGATAAGATAGCAATGTTTTTGCTATTATCTTGAACAGTCAGTCAATAGTGAACTGAGCTGTTGTCTTCTTTAAATCCTATGTTGTTTTCATCTCTTGTTATGTTGCTCTAAAGAAATTTAAATATATTTCACATGCCAGTTTAAGGAACCATTGCTTTAACATTTTTCAAGAACATTAGTTGTGCTATTTAAAACTGACCTTTTCTCTACAAATAATGTTGTCTTTCTTTCTGAGGTAGATGACCTGACTAGGAGTAAGAAGGTATATCTTAGCCTACAAACCATGAGATCACACTAAAAAACAATAACATTTTGTTCAGCATACAGAACAGATACTGCAAAGTGACCTCTGTTTAAAGACCTTTCAGTAGATCATAGTTTACGATGTATATTTATATTTTTGAATGTAGATTGTTTATATATCTCTATTTTAGAAAATGTATGTTAATTATTACAAATTACTGTGTTAGGAATTAGCATGAATATTTGATGATTCTCCCAGTTAAACATTAAGAAGTAAATTTAAAATTACTCATAAGTTTATTATGTTGAATATAGGGTTTAATAACATAAGTCCCATTTATTTAAGGAAAATCATTTCTATATCACCTAGGCATAAAATTAATACATTTTTTTCTTATAACTGCTTAAGCTTTTTTTTTAAATTAATTAATTAATTAATTAATTATGGCTGTGTTGGGTCTTCGTTTCTGTGCGAGGGCTTTCTCCAGTTGCGGCAAGTGGGGGCCACTCTTCATCGCGGTGCGCGGGCCTCTCACTATTGCGGCCTCTCTTGTTGCGGAGAACAGGCTCCAGATGCGCAGGCTCAGTAATTGTGGCTCAGGGGCCTAGTTGCTCCGCGGCATGTGGGATCTTCCCAGACCAGGGCTCGAACCCGTGTTCCCTGCATTGGCAGGCAGATTCGCAACCACTGCGCCATGAGGGAAGCCCGCTACTTAAGCTTTTAATCAAATGTAGCCTTAATGAATTTATACATAAGAAGTACCTGATGAAGCAATTATGAAAAGCTCCCTGAACTCTTCATCTGTCCCTTTACTGGAAATAACTGAATTTTAATATGAAAATATATAAACAAATACCATAACTGTTTTACACATCTACATTTTATACTGTACAATTAAATGGTATAATTTTCTTTTGTTCAGTTGTGCCAAGTGACATGTTTCCAAAAATCAGTTACTAAGTTATGAAAATGTCACAATCACTATTGAAAGGGAAAACACAAAACACTAAAGAGTGTGATGCTTGCTTGATTATGATGCATTATTAAAAATCCAAAGTAACCATGACTAAAATTATTTCTCTGTGACATTTCCTTTTTCTGTTATGTCTTTATTTCCTTTCTTTCTCATCCTCCTCATTGTCCTTCCTTACTCCTCTTTAAGCAAATAAAAATATTCTGAATGAAGCCTAATGTTAAAAGTAGAGAGGAGGGATTTGCCGTATGGAGGAGTACAAGTTAATTTTAAAAAACAAGTTATCTCATGTTAAAATAAATTCAAGAGAAAAATCTAATCTCTACTTAGCCAGCTCCCTGCATTGACTCAGGTTCTCAACTTCCTTTGTAGAAGATAAGAATTAGTTTCCAGGGTAGGCTACTTTCCTTAAGTAGAAGGCATCTTTTTTTTTTTTTTTAACAACATTGTTTTGTTTTACATTTCTCTGATACTAATAAGGTTGATCATTTTCCCATACTGTAGTTCAGTTCTTCATCATAAATCTTTTGATTTTATTGTGCTAAAAACATCTAACATAAGTGCTGCCTTTTTAATAAATTTTTAAGTTGTGTTATACATTATTGTTGGCTGGTACAATGTTGTATGGCAGATCTTTAGAACTTATTCATCTTGCTTCACTAAAATTTTAAACCTTTTAATTAGTAACTTCCCCTTTCTCCCTCCCCCTGGCCCCTGGCAACCACCATTCCTCTCTTTGAATCTATAAGGATGACTATTTTAGATTTCTCATATTAGTGGAATCTTGCTGTATTTGTATTTCTGTGATGGGCTTATTTTATTTATCATAATGTTTTTTGTTTTGTTTTTGTTTTTGTTTTTTTAATTTTTTATTTATTTATTTATTTTATTTATTTATGGCTGTGTTGGGTCTTTGTTTCTGTGCGAGGGCTTTCTCTAGTTGCGGCAAGTGGGGGCCACTCTTCATCGCGGTGCGCGGGCCTCTCACTATCGCGGCCTCTCTTGTTGCGGAACACAGGCTCCAGACGCGCAGGCTCAGTAATTGTGGCTCACGTGCCTAGTTGCTCCGTGGCATGTGGGATCTTCCCTGACCAGGGCTCGAACCTGTGGCCCCTGCATTGGCAGGCAGATTCTCAACCACTGCACCACCAGGGAAGCCCCTATCATAATGTTTTTAAGGTTCATCCATGTTGTAGTATGTATCACTACTATGTTCATTCCTTTTTAAAGCTGAATAGTTTTCCATTATATACCACATTTTTTTTAATCCATTCATCCATTAATGGACATTTGTATTGTTTCCACCTTGGCTATTGTTAATAGTGCCACAGTGTCCTCTGACCATCTCATCAGCTCTATATAGTTATCAAGGGTCACTTGTATTTTTTACCTAGCATGTTAATGCCATTTATTCTTGTTATTTTACTCTATAATTTAGTTAAATATTGCATAACCTAATGAAATATGAGTGTTAAAAGAAAAAATTTTCCCTATAAAAACCAAGGAAAATACTTTGGAAGTGAATAAAAACAAGTTGATTAAAATAAATTTCAAAAAGTATAAAATTCTAGAAGGCTTCTGTATTCCGGCTGCTTTACAGATACCTTTGACTTTTTTCTCCACTTAAAAAAATATAAGAAATCAAAGGTAGTGTATGGAATTTATAAAAAAATAATAATAATAAAGAATCCCAAATGTAAATTGGTGCAGCCACTATGGAGAACGGTATGGAAGTCCCTTAAAAAACTAAAAATAGTTACCATGTGATCCAGCAATCCCACTCGTGGGCATATATCCAGAGAAAACTCTAATTCAAAAAGATACATGCACCCTAATGTTCATAGCAGCACTATTTACAATAGCCAAGACATGGAAGAAAACTAAGTGTCCATCGACAGATGAATGGATAAAAAAGATGTGGTACATATATACAATGGAATATTACTCAGCCATAACAAAGAATGAAATAACGCCATTTGCAGCAACATGGATGGACCTAGAGATTATCATACTAAGTGAAGTAAGCCAGACAAAGACAAACATCATATGATACCACTTACATATGGAATCTTAAAAAATGATAAAAGTGAACTTATTTACAAAACAGAAACAAACTCACAGACATAGAAAACAAATTTATGGTTACCAAAGGGGAAAGCAGGGTGGGGTGGGAAGGAATAAATTAAGAGCTTGGGATTAACAGGTACACACTACTTTATACAACATAGGTAAGTAACAAGGTTCTACTGTATAGCACAGGGAATTATGGTCAATATCTTACAATAACCTATAATGGAAAAGAATCTGAAAAAGAATATATGTATATATATTCTATATATACTTCAATTTAAAAAGAAAGAATCCCAATCCCAATTTAAAAAGAAAGAATCCACTTATTTGGATTCTTACTCAAATGAAAGGTCTTGGTTATCCAACAAAACAGTAACAATTATACATATTAAGTATAGATATACCAATTTTATGACTCTTTGTTTCAATTATTTTGTTTGCTTAACTAGTTCAGTAAATTACCAATTCTAGAATTTAAGAAAAGAGGACTTCTACTCTGCTTTGTAATGTCTTAGAAGATTAAAAAAACAAACAAACAAACAAACAAAGAGAATCTTTCCTTCACTAGAGTGAGGCTGACTGAATTCTGTGGGAGTTTCCACATCTGAAGATCATTAGGAAGACAGACTGCTCCCATTGAAGAGATATGCCTGCTATTTTGATCCTCTATATCTTCTGGAAAGTCTCAAGTTTTTACTTGATAAAATGAAGAAAATAATTTACAATAATGTGGATGAGAAATGTGTTTCATCTTGAAAACCAGCTGTAATTGCTAGTGGCTACTTGAGGATCTGTGCTGAGATGAATTGAAAGCTCCTTCCACTTTTGAGTGCAGTGCCCTGATCCATGGTGATGCCACCCATGGACACAGGATGGGGTAGACCAATAAAACTATGACAGCATTGTTCTCCTGATCTATATCCACATTTCTCTTTTTATCACATTTCTCTTAAGTGTTTTGCAGTCTTATAAATGAATGGTTCTCTACCTTTTTCTTTGCTTCTTTTCCTTCTGTTGGTACACTCCCATTGGTGACATGCCTCAGCATCAGTTAGTCACTACGTGCATGTGAAAGACTGTGGGCAATGCACAATGCACTCTTTGTGTTCACACGGGAAACACAACAGGTCTGTGCTACCTCACCACAAATGAGAACCACTTCATGTAAATGAAAACCACAGGATTTTCATGTTGTGCCCTTCAAAAACAACTACTACAGTTAACCTTCTAAACAAAATCGGTCCCTAAAATTTATCCCCCAAATATTATCCTCACAATTAAGAATCCTACAGAATATGAAGGCAAGAGGACTATTCCAGTGTTCACTGTTTGATTTAGTGACTCTGGCTGCTAAAATGGCTCTCTGCTATTTTCTTCACATGGTTTTGAGTTTAAGAGGCCAGTCTTCCCTGATGAAAAATATAATAATTTCCAAGATACAGTAGTCACAAAGTTTATGGTGTTAAGAAATTGAATAAGAAATATTACTTTGCAGTAATCGTTAACAAATGTGGAAAATGAAATTCTGACTTTATAATGTAAATGTGGCTGGAATTCTTTCTTGGAAGATAAAATCAATAAACGTATTCTCAGAAATAAAATATAATCTTTGAATATTATCTTCTAAATTTCCCCATACTCTAAATGCTTCTTGTCACACATACACATAAAAGATACAGTGTGCTTTATAGATGTTATGTATGAGAAATTTGATGATGGGAATGTGTTAATCTACACATGTTCAGTTTAATGTCTAGAATGTAACTGACATCAGAAGTAAAAAGAAATGAAACCGTATTCATGTAACATTTATTTATTATTATTTTTGCCTTTTTTGTTGTTTTTATTAAAGTTATAGAAGCACGTAGATTTAAGAATCAAATAATTCTACAAAGTTTCTCCCAAGAATTCTACAAAACAAAAAACAAACAAAAAAGGTAAATGGACATCGTTCTCAGAGGCACTTCTTTTAGCCTTCTTCTTTTTTCTTTCCCCCCCCCACCCCCCACTATTACCCCATGACTTTAAGTGACATGCTGTTTCTTGTACTTTCAGTTTTCATGTTATCCATTGACTCTCCACTATGGAGAATGAGGGTTTAGCTTTCTTTCCTACCCTGTCTTCATTGCACACTGGTATTCAGCCTCCTGCACATCTTTTCCAAGGGGCCTCCCTGAAGCAGTTTTTAAGGGCTCTCAGGCTGCATGCCATGGCAAGCTTCCCAGCATCTCACCATGGTTGTCTAACAATTACTTATCGAATGCCTACAAGATACTAGCAACTGTACTGGTTCTGCCCTTGGAACATTTACAAACATGCAAGGGACACCAACTCATAGATTGATAACTAAAGAGAATGTGTTTCAGGCCATATTAGGGCTATGCCCAGGCTTCTACTGGAATATATCATAAATCCCTGTCATTTCAAATTACAAATTTGTTTTTCCTCAACAGAAAGTTAGCTTTATTGTATGGGTAAAGAAACTTGAAATTATTAAGTGCTTATGTTAAGTGTTAACTTACAGTCTTGACTTACCCAATTTATAACAGTAAGGTAATTCTCATTTTTTTAGAACATGGGGCATGAGATTTCAGCCACTTAAATGGGAGAAATGATGCTATAATGACAGTTCAAAATCAGAGGTATTCTCTTTTCTATTTTTAATCCTCTTAATGACATCATTTATTGTCTACTGGAAATCCATTTAGGAAATCAAGTTAGTCCACTAAGCACTTCAGATAAGGTGATTTCATGAAGCATTCCAGCATTATCACAATGAATTGCTTTCGTACACCATAAAAGAAAAAGAAGTAAGCAGAATATGGCCTGCTGAAGGAGTTTACAGTTTTACAGCTCCTCCCACTGCAGCACATAAGTCACTCAGTTACAGTTAACTTTGGATTATCCCTCACAGATTGAAAGCCCAACAGCCATCACACGCTCTGGGCCTGTGGTGCCACTTGTATGTGTGTATCTAAATCAATGATGAGGGTATCGGAACCAATACTGGACATGGAGATGGCAAATTACAGTGAAGTTTTGGACCCAACTTATACAACTTTGGAGTTTGAAACTATGCAGATTCTGTATAATTCAAATGGTGAGTTCTCATCTGCTTGTAGATAAAAAGAAAAGTAAGTATAATGAGAGCAGGAAAACTGAGCTTCCCAGGTGGTGGTTCTGTGTGTTTTATTGCTGGAGAATTCAGGGCTTGTTTTTTAAGGCCACGGATCTGAGGCTTTTGTGCTTCATCACAAAATTTAAATTAAGAATGCTATGGCTATCTTATGTTTGAGATAGAAAAAGCTGAGCTATGCATAATAAAGTAACCTCGGAATTCTGTCATGGGCCAGTTAGATAGAAAGAGTACTTTCAGCAGTTATTTTATTTACTGTAAATCACAGTAATGAGTAATATTGGCAGGTTGGCTGTAAAGTATATTTTCTCTGCAACATTTAAAATGACATATGGAAAATTGTCCTTAGAACACTGGAGAGTTTTACTGGTCGCCTTCTCCTTTCATTATTCCAGTTCTCAATTGCTGCTGCTGAGAAACTGTATTTAAAATTGCTATCAAGTTTTTGCATTGGACACAAATATGAAAAGAAATAAGGGTTTATATTATAACTGCACTTGACAAGCTAATGTTTAGCCTCACAAAGCTCTTGGTATTTATCTACTGTAACATTTTAACTTTAAATAAGACATGACTTGTTTAGGGCTCATGTCTTTATAGAATACAGTTTACTACTGACTTTGAATTTACATATTTTTTCATGTAAAAATTTTGTCCAAGATATCAGTTATAATTGTTAGAACTCCTAAAATCTGCTAATTATATATGCTTAGGAAAATTCTGTGTGTGTGTGTGTGTGTGTGTGTGTGTGTGTGTGTGTTTAGCTCAGGACTGAGAATGTATCTTGTACTCAGGATATCTTAACGTTCTAATATGCTGTACAATTTCAATGACTGCTATAGCTGTAATATTTACAATAAATAACAATAATTTATTAGTGGGAAGATTTCTAAAAATTTTCAGAAGATGAATTCTGAAATTTTAGCACAAAGGAGTTAAAATCAATTGACAGTGCATCTATTAGGAAGTCACTATTTTTAATCCTTATGTTTAGACTTGACTAAGGTATTTAATAAAGTATTTACCTCAATAGACTCATGAATTTTTTAAAGGCTATAGATTACTAAATAGTAGGGACAGATTTACCATAAATATTTACTAAAACAACTGACTTATATGGCTATTTCCAAAGTGTTGTCTAACTTGTTTTCTTGTAATAATATGTAAATTCTTGTTAATAATATGCAAGTATGACATTAAACTGGATGTAAGAGTTGAATATTTTTTTGTTTCCATATAATCATCCAGAACACAGTCAATCTTTAACAATTCTGCCATATTTCTAATATCTATTTTGTTTATGTTATCAAAAGAAAAATTACTAACATTTAAATTCTAAAATGTCACATGATTACCCTTAAGCATATTCTCACTGAAGATTTTTGTAACTTTATGAAGTTATATATGACAATATTTGTCAACTCAGAAGTATTAGTAAATAGAATACATATATTGTCACAGAATGTAATTGGGACATAACAGTCTTTGATTTTATCTTTTTTATATTGGAAATATAATAATGAATTATTATATTTACATTATTATATAATTTATTATTAATTAAAGTGTATAATATATTCTTATTATTTAACATCTTTTGAGTACATAGAGATTTGTAAAGATGTAGTAAACAATATTAACTAATTTAAGAAATATTTAAGTAAAAATATCTGTGGATTTTTTGAAGCGTCTTTCTTCGAAACAATTAGTTCTCACTTTATGTAAGGCATAGTTCTAAGAGCTGGAAGGCAGAGGGGTGACTAAGACAGATAAATCCTCTGACATCATGAAGTTTTTATTCTATGGGGAAAGATGGGTAATAAATGAACAGACTGAAGCATAATATAATTTTAGAAAATGAAGTGGTTAGTTTAAAATATAAGCAAGGTACTAGGTTCTACTTGAAGGGCAAAGGAGAGATGGCTCTTTTAGATGTGTGTTTACAGAGTGTTTCACAGAAAATGTGAGATGTGAGCAGAAACTGGATAGCCAGCTCATAGAAATTCTTGAGGAAGAGCTTTCCTTCCAGGCAGAAGGGATAGCAAGTGTAAAGGCTCTGAGATGGGAACAGACTTCAAGGAGAAAAAAAAAAAAAAGAGGCCACATTACTGGAGACTAGTGAACAGGATGAAAAGTAGTGCCAGATAATGGGATCATAGAGGTGAGAAGGGAACCTTTTCACTCTGGGCTCTATAGGCCATGGGAATATGTGTAGGCTTTATTTTGTATCTAAGGGTTGGATGCTGAAGGCTAATGTGACGTGAATTTCTTATGCCAAGAGCACATCGCGGGCTTTCTGATGATAAACAGTAGGGGAACCAGGGTGGAAGTATTCAAGAAATTAGATAGGAAGCTATTGCAATAATCCAGGGAAAAGATTATGTTCAATTGGATAAGGGTGGCCATGGTAAAAGGCTGAAAAGTTGTGGATTCGATATGTATTTTAAATATGACTCATGGATTGGATATGAGCAACGAAGGCGAGAATTCAGTAAAGACTCCCAGATTATTGGCCTTAGGTACTAGATGGTACCATTGACTGACTAAGGAAGACTGAAGGAAGAACAAGTTCTAGGAGGAAAAAAAAAAAAAAATCAGAGTTCTATTTTTGATACATTAATTTGCAATTCTTATTAAACTCCAAAGTGAAGTTGTTCAGTAGGTATTTGGGCATTTCAGACTGATACCCGTGGGAGACATCGGGCCTAGAAATAAAATGTGGGGATTTTTCATCATACAGATGATATTTAATGTCATGGGACTGGATGAGCTTCCCTAGGGAAAGGGTATAGTTGAGGGACTGAGCCCTGTGGTATACCAAATTTTAATCCTCCAAAATATGAGTGGGGAGTTTGGAATGGAGAGTGGCAGAAACAGCCAGTGGATAAAAGGAGAGCACTGGTGTGGAGCTTCCAAGAAGCTGAGGAAGAGACTATTTCACTCCCATGAATAATTAGTAGGCCAATTTATGTAAGAAATACTCAGTACTAACTTGCACTCTACCTCTTTTTCTTTCTTTAACAGATAGTTCTGTCCCAGAGACAACAAGTATGAATACCACAGATAATGGTGTCAACTGTCTATGTGCTATATGTGGGGACAGAGCGACAGGAAAGCACTATGGCGCCTCCAGCTGTGATGGGTGCAAGGGCTTCTTCAGACGCAGCATCCGCAAGAGTCACGTTTATTCCTGCAGGTACTTGAAATGCTCCTTCCCAGAAGGTGATCTTTAGAGGTGTTTCAAAATGCCATGCAAGAAGTACAGGAATAAAATTCAGAGCTTTCAAATTTCTGTAACTCTAACAACAAAATTTATGAACGACATGAAAAGTGAGGGTGTGTGGGTGTGTATACACACGCAGTCACACGGGTGGTTCTTTTTTATGAAACATCTTAGTTTCATAACATCTTATAAAATGTATATTAAAAAATCCACAAGCTTACCACCCAGTTTAGAGCAATATAATTGAAGCCTCCAGTGGACACCTCCCCTATCACTTTCTCTTCTTGCCCTCTCTCCCAGAGGTAAATACCATCTGAAATTTGGTGTTTGTCTTTTCCTTGTGTTTCTTTATTGTTTCACGACATGTTCGTATACCAATAGACAAACGTAAATCTGTATTTAAATGGTCTCACAATGCATGTATTGTTCTGCATATTGCTTATCTTTTTAGCGTCATCATGTCCTGAGTCTTGGAACAAAATTATAAAAAGGCAGATGATTTTGGTATTTTGTTGATGTTACTGAATAAAATGAAATTTTCAGCTCTAAAATTTTAGATGTATTTCTCGTGCCACAATTTTGTAATTGAATTTAATGTTTGTCTAAAATGTATTTATATTTTATGTATCACATGTTTCTAGTAGGCTTTTTAAAAAAAAAAGTCAACATCATAGCACGATTTAGGGTCAGATATTTCCCTTTGAGTGTTCAGAATGACAGTTCTTGAATACAGATTATATCTGTGTTAAATATGGGTTATTAAAAAATGACTGACTTTAACAGAAAAATATGTGCTTGCTCTGTCTCTGAAAGTCACGTGTAGGATTGTTAAGGTGTTTTAGGAACAAGTTGGATGTTTGGGAAGAAGTTAACTCTCTTACAATATGATGCCATTTGACTTCTAGGGATGTGGAAAAAGTTAATATATAACTCCCAAATATCTAACTAGTGTTCTCTAGTAATTTTTTTAGGAGAGCTTAAAGTAGGTATAAAAATGTAAATCATCTACTTTAAAACCTTCTTGGTAAACAAAAAAGAGTGTGTTCTTGCTTTTATATACAACCAAACTCAAGAGGTGTAAAGTAATCAAGTGGATTTCCTTCATCAAAAGCATTTTCTCTATGATTACATCAAATATTGAGTGCTTCTAAAAGATTAATAACTAAAATACATACAAAATAACATGTAAACACTATTTTTTACAATTTTTAAGTTATGTGTTCTGTTGAAAGTGAAATATATATATATGTATATGAAAAATGGCCATCCAAGCAACTAAATCCAACAGCAACTTTTTTTTAATTTAATTTTTTCTTCATGTTGGACCATAGTTGATTTACAATGTTGTGTTAGTTTCAGGTGTACAGAAAAGTGAATCAGTTATACATATACATATACCTATTCTTTTTCAGATTCTTTTCCCATATAGGTTATTACAGAATATTGAGTTGAGTGCCCCAACAAGAACTTTTTAAGAGTCAGAGAATGTCAGCACACAGAGCTTTCAAGATTTCCACCCTTCCTGTATGAGAAAAGTGGGAAAGAAACGTTCCCATAACAAATTTTGGAAATTTAAAAACTATTCCAACAACACGTATGGCTTTACTCCTCCCACCTTCCCATCATGAATACTGCTGCCAACTTAGCCTTCTTTACATGCATTGGTATTAAGCAAATGCCATGATTTTCCATTTGGAAAATATTATATTGATGTAAGTTTAGGGGCAGAAAGGTTTTTTAAGCTCAGGTTTTGCTGATCTCATAGTCTTTTAAGTATGCTCAGTTAACAACCTGTGACGGCAGGTTTTCCCTATTTTACAATTGTGGGTTAACTTGGAAAGTTAAATAACATTTCCAAGTTCTATAGACAGTGAATGTTGACCTGGGAATCAAGCTCAGGTCTAATTCCAGAGACTGTACTTTTTTTTTTTTTTAATATGCAATTCATTTTTTTATTATATTCACAGAGTTGTACAATCATCACTACATTCAATTTAGAATATTTCACCATCCTATAAAGAAACCTCTTAGTACCCTTCAATAGTCACTCCTCATTCCCCCCAACTCCCTCCCCACCAATATGAGGTAACTACTGATCTACTTTCTGTCTCTATAGATTTGTCTCTTTTGCACATTTGATATAAACAAAATGACACAATATGTGACCTTTTGTATCTGACTTCTTTCACTTAGAATAGTGTTCTCAAGGTTCATCCATGTTGTAGCATGTATCAGTGCTTCATTCTTATTTATTGCTAGGTGTAATATGCCATTGTGTGGGTACACTGCATTTTGTTTATCTGTTCATCAGCTGATGGGCATTTGGGTTGTCCCCACTTTTTGCCTATTATGAATAATGCTGCTATGGACATTTGTGTGTAAGTGTTTGTGTGAATATATGTTTTCATTTCTCTTGGGTGTATACCTAGGAGTGGAATTGCTGGGTCATTTGGTAACTCTTGTTTAATTTTTTGAAAAACTGCCAAACTGTTTTCCTAAGCAGCACATCATTTTGTATTATAACTAACAATGTGTGAGAGGTCCAGTTTTTCCACAACCTCATTATTTGCTATTGTCTGTTTTTTCTGATTATAGCCACTCTAGTGGGTGTGAAGTAGTACCTAATTTTTCAGAGACTCTACTCTTTATACTTTATTCAATTGCCTCTTGATATGTAATTTGGAATGTAGAGTAAACTCCAATTGGATATGATGTAAAATTAATAGAAGAATTTTTAAATAGAGAAAAGCATGAAAGTTCAGAGGAGTGAAGTTCCTTATCACACTGAAATCATTTAGCAGTAAGCATTAGAATTTGTATGCCAGAATTTTTAAACTAGGTTTGGCTTTCATGGCTCAAGATAGAAATGATCATGGATACTGGCCAAAAGTGAGATATCGTTCAGTTTTGTTTTATTAGAAAGACTGCATGAGAGATGAGGCTTGTATTTTCATGTCGATCATGAGATTAGAAAAGTCATAGCTAATTGTTCTTATACATTCTTCCTGTTGATCTAAATTTGACTATACTTTTTAAAGTCTGTTTGCTTTTTTTGATAAATAACAGTTTTCTGCAAACTAATATATTTTTTTGGCATTGTAGGTTCAGTCGGCAATGTGTTGTTGACAAAGACAAAAGGAATCAATGTAGATACTGTCGATTAAGAAAGTGCTTTAGAGCAGGAATGAAAAAAGAAGGTAATAATATATAACATAATGATTATTAACATTATTGATGAAAAGTGTTATACACACATGTTCTCATTTAATCACAATAACCTTTACATGAGTTCTGATTATCCTCAGTGAAGAATCTGTGGTTCCTCGAGTTTAAGAATTTACTCAAGGACACTGGTACCCACTGGTGAGTGGTAGAGCCAGTCTTTACCTGCTGACCAATTTGCTATCCACTACTGCGTAATCCCTGGCAAGAAAATTATTGTCTGAAAAAATATTCCAATGTCTTGTTCAAAAGCTAAATGGCAAAATATATTAATAGGATGCAATTATAAATGAATTTTAAATGGATTTTTTATTCTCACTAACAACTGAATATCTTTATTCATTTCATAAATATTAACTGAACATTGACTTTTCATGCATTCATTTATTTATTTAACAAATTTATTGAGCACTGCTGCTCTCCAAACACTGTTGTGGGTGCTGAGGTTTCAGTAGTGAACATACTGAGCAAAATAATCCCCCCTGTCAGGGAGCTTATATTCTATTCAAAGACAGAGACAATGGACTAGATGCTCTATTTTAATGTGCACTAATTTCATTTTGAACATATTAAATAATCTAATTATATTATCCTATGTTCTAACTATGGTTAATTTAGCAAAACAAATGTGTTTAGCACATTGAAATGTTTGGCAGGGAATAGCTGCTATACAATTTTCTGTTTATTATTTTGTCACATGCTTATCCCTATCACTATCACATACAAAGAGATATTTTTCAGAACTGTTTCATATCTTATTAAAAAATTAAATCAGATATGTGAAAAATATCAAACCTGTCTTAAACATAGTTTTTTTCTTTGTCACTCAGTATTTTCAAGAGACAAAAATTCCATTCATTTCATTCAGTTGCTAGTCTCAGAAAAAAAGGCAAAATAAAGTTCACAAAGTTAAAGGAAAAACACTTTCATTTCAACATGACTTATTTCTAGTGGCCTATTTGGTAGTTTATGGGATTAATTACCTGCTTTGTCAATTATCTCATTCATTTCTACTTGAACCTCTGCTTCACTCCTACCAATGTAAAAGCAAACCACAATTCTACAATTCCGTTAAGAGTTTTACAATTTGCTAAATTAAATTATTTTCAAAAGCAGTGAAAGTATATCTTATACTGTTCATAGAATAATGTATTAATTTTTCCTAAATAGATTAGGAAGTAAGTTTTAGCTTTCAAAGTAGATATATTTTTCTTATTTACACTAATAGCATAATATTAAGGTTAGTTAGATGGAAACATATATAAATATGGTTTTATGTCAAAAAAGGTAGCTGCAAGATAATTACAAATGTTCACAATATCTTTTAGCATTTTTCTAAAGATCGATCATGTAAATGAAATTCATAAAAGCATAACTTATATTTTAATTTTTTTACCTCCATGTATACATTTCCAAATGAGTCAGTTTAGGAAAGTCAATGACAATATTTGCTAAAAAAAAAAAAAAAAAAAAAAAGGGAGAGAGAGGAAGTAAGCTACCAGTAAATATGATTTAAAAATAAAATATTAATGATTCACTCCAACTAAAGATTACTCACTCTTAAAGGCAAGAAGTTTAATATTTTCTCTTTCAAATTAGTGGAGTTGATAGTTAAATAGTAAGTTTGGTTAGATTATAGATTTTGGCATAGAAATTGATGAATTTCTTTAATAAAAGAATAATTACAGAAAAAATTTCTGGTAGTTTAATGTCTTATCTTTCCAGCAGAATTGGATAGAGCATTAGTGTAAACAATTTAGGGGCTACAGACTTTGTTTCCATTCTTTTTGGTTAAGAGAAGATAATTTTACCTTTTAAGGTTTGAAATCCAACTTTGACATCTGACTTCTATTATTCTATGTATTACAAGTATACAAATTCGTACTAACCCTCTCCCTCTTCCTTATTTTTAAAAATTTAGTTTTCGATAAAAAATTGGGGGATACACATTATTCTTTTTTTTCCTTTCTGAAACAGAGAGATCTCTTTCTTAGAAAACTTTCATATAAATACTTACTATTTCTTCCTTGTTCCAAAATGCTGATATTCTAATCTCAGTGTTCTCAAGAGAGACCCCTACGTGCTGCAATTTTTGCCTTATTAGTGTTTGTAAACTGTCTTGAGGACATTGTTTCATAAGAGATCATAGGATTGCCGTCTGAAAATCACCTTAACTAAATAAATTTACTTTCCATTTTTGCTAGTGCTTTAGAAGAAAAAGAAAAATGGGAGTTTCAAAATGTATGACTCATATTTTCTGACAGTGAATACACTCTTATCTTTGACCTGGTCAATCTCACAGGTTGTACTCTTCCTCTAGTTATCTTATGGTTTTATTAACTTTGAGAGAATGGAAAACCAACCTCGTAAAACTACAGCATGGCTGAACTGACTGACCCAACACTTTCTAACATGCATGCCATCATGAAGTCCCAAAAGGCAATATTTTATGAGCTCTAGTGACAAGCCTGGCTCTTCCTACTTTAAAAATGGTACAGAATGAAACATACCTTCAGTCATACTTTTCTCCCTGCCTCAAGCACCCCCCTCCAAGGTCTTTTAGAGGCATCCCATTTCTCCTTTTATAGTAATGTTGTTTTTACTTCCAACTGTATATTCTGACATATATTGAAGAAAACTGACCAGTAAATACTGTGATTTGCTCCCCTAGCTGTGCAAAACGAACGTGATAGAATAAGCACGAGAAGAAGCACATTTGATGGCAGCAACATCCCCTCCATTAACACACTGGCACAAGCGGAAGTTCGGTCTCGCCAGGTACTGCTGCATTACTGCTGCACCAGCATCCAGCCCTGTTTAATAGAATCAGATGTCTATTTAGGCATAATACTAAAATGATTTAAGTTCACTCAAATGTGCTCATTACTATAATAAATTACACCTATGCAAATTGAAGAATTTTACTTTGAAAATATTAGTTGGAATGTTGACTCAATTTTGACTTTTCTTGGGCAAGTTCCTACTTTTTAAATGGAAAAATGAAATGCATTTCAGTCTAAGAGTGTTAAAAGTTTGTTTGCAAGGTTGATTTAAAATACTTAATGCATAGCACAATGCCCTGGGGACAGTATCTTGTTTTATTGATTGAATCTGGAAATCAGTTATCACAGCTTTGGGAGTGTTTATTTGAGGCCTATCATTAGAGCTTCCTTCCTTGAAAATGACTTGTAGATTCAAGAACTCACCTTAACATCTGCTTTGGAAACAGGTATTTAAGGGAAGAACCAGAATTTAGAAAACACAGGAGAAACTTTATTATTTGAAATTTCTAGAATGAGGATATCAGTTCTAAAGTTAAAACTATAAGTGATTAATTATATAAATAAAAGTAAATCACTTAAGAATCAAATAAAGAAACCTTTTGAAGGAAATTTATTTTACCATTGCCCCTATTAGAAATGTTAATGGTATTTTTCTATTATAAAGCAAACAATGAAATAGCTATTAATCAGGTTCTATAATGTCAATGCAACTACTTTCGTTTTTGATAACATAAGGGTAAATGATGAAGTTAACATCACCATTATCATCATCATTACTTGAAGATTACTTGATGGTCCTATAAAGTATTTCGAGAATGGCCTGAAAGGAACTGTGAGGAAATAGAGATACACTGCAGAAAGACACGTACACACACACACATGTTCAAAAATTAGGTTTAGAAGAACTTTTAGAAAGTGATTTTTTTCAGCAGAAAGGCATTTGAACACTACTTATATCTTAGATAGTTCAAAATTATACATCATTTTAAAAATTTATCACTACACATTAAGATTTTCAACTTGCTGAGTCAAAGGTTGGTTTCTTAACTTTATTTGGGTGGGCTTCCATTAAATGCAGCAGCATAAATAGTCGGACTTCTCATCTAAATCTTTTCTCCTCAGTTGGTAAACTTTATCCAATGGAAACTTTCCTTCATAAATTACAGCAAATTAAAGATGGGCTTTCTTAGTGGAACTATCATCTTCAATTAAAAATAAAATCATACAACATAGTTCATGTGGTACTCCATAGCTCTTTGTGTAGTCATTTTGAATTATGAAGCTCCCTGAAAGTTGTGGTAACTTATTTTACAGGTTTGGCCAGAAAATAAGATAGTACTCCCAGACCATGGTGCTATGCAGTGAATGTTCTCAATTTAACTTGAATTGATACGTATTTGATTTCTCAATTTTAACATGTTTAGTATATTTCAAGATACTGTGACAATGATAGTGCCCACTTCAATGGTGCTTACTTATTGCAGTTGTAGAAAAAAGAGAAATAGTGGTCTTGTGTTATGTTCAGTGATGAATTAATGTAATGTTCTTCTTAATGCTAGATCTCAGTCTCAAGCCCTGGTGCAAGCACTGACATAAATATTAAGAAAATTGCCAGTATTGGTGATGTCTGTGAATCCATGAAACAGCAGCTCTTAGTCTTGGTGGAATGGGCTAAATATATTCCTGCCTTTTGTGAGTTACCACTGGATGATCAGGTATAATTTGAAGAGATTATGAATGCTTTAAAAAAAATGTTTTTTGAACTTTGCTAAGTTTTTCAGTTCTTTTAATTATATTTGTAGTAGATTTACTTTATTTGACAAAGGTTAAGTTATCTTATGAGAGAAAGATTGGTTTTCTTGTTCATTCTCCTTGAAGTTAAACAGTCTGTTGAGAGACTGTTTCAATTCTATTTTAGGGGTCTTACAAATTTATTGATTGGATGAGGGTTGATCAAGCCTATGTTCTTCCCTCCTGAGGTTTAAAAAGCTTAAGTAAGGGAGAAAGACAGGTAGTAGATAGCTGCCATTGTGAGATAAAGTATTGGAAGAATAAATGTCTGGAAGGCAAATGGTACCCCATTGTGTCTTGGTGTTTACTAAAGGTGCATATAAAATTCTTCAGAAATACCAGGCCACTTCTAGACAGAAACCACCCAGGTTGTGTTGGTGTCTTTGTAGGCACTTTTATGCACTTAACATATAAAATTGTGCCTTTCATGTTGTCAATTTTATTCTAGCATTGACGTATAAAAAGTATAAATCTGGTAAAAAAAAAAAAAGTCTGTAGAATTGTGTTCTGAAATCTACTGAAAATAGAATTCAGATGTAGTGATCTTTTCCTAATATAGATATTTTCATACTTTGTCATATGTATATTAAGATATTTTAGTTAATAGCTAAAAGTTCACTTTCCAATATGTTTAAAGAAGTAACTAAGATACTTGTCTCTACCTTTCACAGTTTATGAACTCTTAATTTTCCCCAGACTTTCTGCAAGGTTATGCACATTGGAGTTTGTCTGATAAATTAACCTGTAAGCAACCTTCAAGTTTATCTGTTTTATATTTATTATTACATTATTTATTGTAAATGTAAACATATTGGAAAGTACTGCCATTTAATCAGTGTTAACAGGTCTATTAACCTTGACTACTTGAGAGGGAGGGGGAAACTGCTAGAGTTACCCATAAAAATGACCAGCAGTAGGGGCATTGATGAGACTTAATCTGACTTTTTCTTTGAACCTGTAGAATTGTAACAGAACTTGGTGGCTAAAATACAACTTGAACGTTAGAAAAATTAGCTGATCTCATTTCTCAAGTGACCTTACACTTCAGATTATCAACATACTGTATTCAAATCAGTAAAAAAAAATGTTTATCAATATAATATAATGTTTTAATTACTAGCATCAAATATATAAGTTCTCAAAAATTGAGATATTTGATATTTTGAATTATCTCAAGGAGTTTAACTCACCAGCAGTCTAACATTTTGATGTCTTTAAGTAAATAAAATATTCAGGTTCTTTAAAATGAACCAAGGGAAAATGAATGCTGAACATCTTTGTAAAAAGTTTTTACTTGTATAGTCTCGAAATATTTTTAAAGAGTTCTTACCGAAATCAATCTCCTTTTTATATTCACTGTTTCTAATAAAGCAATCCACTTTCATAATAAAAAAAAAAGTAGTTAAGAAGTTTAATGTTCTAATTAGTCTATAAAGATTAGATTATTAGTTTCAGATTCATTTTTAACTCTTCTAAGTAGTATATAATATTCTGTAAATATAAATAATTTGAAAATTTCCAGTTCCCCCAGGTTGAATAAAGCATGATATATAATATAACCAGTGTCTATTTTTATACCCTCTGACCAATGCTCTTTATCATTAATAAACAAAAACAAAGAAACAATCAAAGGGAAAGGTACATAATTATTTAAAAATCAAAGAAGGGCAAAATATTTATATAACCAGAAAATAAGTGATCACAGCAAGTTAGCAGTTATATTTCTAGGAGAGCATTTCACCTGGTTACAAAAAGAAAATACTGTGAAATCTGAAATCATTCTTAAAATGTTCTGTAACTCCCTTCCCGGTATGAGTCATGGTTGTGGACATATCGTAAAGATAGCTTGTCTCAGAAGGTTATTTCAGAGTGAATAATGCTAAATTGCTAAAACTTACTTGTCTCACCCCAAGCCATATAAGTAGGGTTATGTTATTTATCAGTTTTATATTTTTATTACCACTCTTTATTTTTTTTTAAAGTTGCTGACATGTATGAAGACAATGATTTAAAAATTGGGAAATTGAAATCCTGTAACTTGTCAATAATAGTTTTCATTTACTAACTGACACTTTAATATTAACAGTATAACATTAATAGCCATGGATTGGTGAATGTCTATTACGGATAAGGCACTCGGATTTCAAATGCATTATGTATTACATTATTTTATTTAATACTCTCGGGAGCTCTGTGGCATAAGTGTTATAATCTCCACTTAACAGTTTTTAAAACTGAAACATATATCAGTTAAATTCACTCAGTGTATTCATCAAACAAATATTTCTTAGGATTACTGGTTCAGTTTTAGGAACTGTGAGTATCCGGCAGTAAAAATACAGATTACATCACTATTCTCATAAAATTTGCATTCTATTTGGGAGAGGCAGACAATAAAAGTATACAGATAATGAGTAAGATAATTCTAGGTGGGGAAGAGTTCTATAAAATGAAATGGGATGAGTTGTTGGAGAATGACTGGGGGTGGAGTGGTAACAGATCCTTTAAATTGGGGATTAGAGAAGATTTTTCTTGAGACCTGAGTGGCAAGGGGCTAACCGTGTCAAGATCTGAGGAGAAAGCATTCTGGGTACAGGAACAGCAAGTTCAAAGGCTCTGAGGCAGGCAGGCGTAATGTGCCTGGAGAAAAGTGAGCAAAGGATGTTGTAAGATGAAACCAGAGACATGGGCAGGGGGGGCAAAGCATTGAGCCATAACCTCACGTGAGGCCACGGTTGAGGTTTCTGGGTTTTATTCTAAGGACAGTAAGAAACCAGTGAAGAGTTTTTAGCAGAGGAGTGATATTAAGTGATTATTATTATTACAAGATACCATCATAGAAGGTCTGGCAAGAAGGACTTAGGGTGGAGGAACCAGAAAGGAAGCAGGAATACCTAGTAGCTCTTTGGAGTGTCTTTTGGTGGGCCAGGCGAAGAATGACCAAGGCTTGGACAGGGGCCGTAGCAATGGAGAAGCAGCACTAGAATTTGCTGTACAATTCGAGAGGGATCCAAATAGACCCTTGTTTTTGGTGTGAAAAAGCATTTTGGATGACGGTACCATTTACTAAGCAGATGAAGATGTTGGAGAAGCATTACTTTGATGTGTTAAATTTGAAATACTCCCTATTCTTCCTACTGGTGATGTTCAGCAAGCAATGGAGCTCCTTTGAGAGCTTAGTGCAGAGTTACAGGTTCAATCTAGAAAGTGTCAGAACCCAGATCCCCCATACTCATTTCGCTGTATCACCAATCTTTGTTTTGCTTTTGTTTATTCAGTTTATTATGTATAAGAGATCTTGTTTTACATATATTTTCTCCTTTAGTCCTCATGACTACACTTTCAGATTTTTATCACTATCTCCATTTGATAGATGGAAACAAATGAGTCCCAAACATACTGGTCAACTAACCCAAGGTTAAACAGGAGTAAGTGGCCAAGCCAGAATTTGAAATCTGGTTTGTTTGACTCTATGCCCAAACATCATTCACTCCCAAACACTAAACTGTTCTGCTTTTCTTTTTCTTTTTCTTTTTTTTTTTTGCTGCCATTGTATTGACTTGTTAGTTTTAGAAATTTTGAAAAGTAAAACTCTGTTGACATGCTAAAACTAGAAAAATGGAAGCCTTAATCATGGCAAGAATCTATGAATATTGTAGTTGTTAAAACAAAAAAAAAGTCCCAGTCTTAAAGAATACTAAGTTAATCAGGCTTATATAATCTTTTAATCATTATATTTTATAATTAATTGTTAAACTTGGAATTTTTCATTAAGGTGGCACTGTTGAGAGCTCACGCAGGGGAACATTTACTGCTTGGAGCTACAAAGAGATCCATGGTGTATAAAGATATTTTGCTTTTGGGTAAGTTTTTTTTTTTTTAATTTGAGAAAAAATTATGCATGCTTCATACTTACGTGGGGCCTATTCTGTATGTACCAGGCATTCGTAGCACTGCCAAATGGTTCTGTCACTTCACAAATTGGACTTAGTTGGTCAGGTCCTCACTCAAGCCCTGTTTTTCCTTGCCATTAATTCAGGGAAGTTCAGAGTGGATGTTCAGGGTGCATTAAGATTTAAAAATAAAAGATGTTGCTCAATAAACATAATATTGAGGTATGTTTAAATCATATCAGGACAAAGAGTTAGTGATTTGTGTCACCATCTTACGGAGTCCCAGTGTTGTTTCATATACTCTCAGTGTCTACCTAATAATTATAGTATATATTATTTTATACTCTTCTAAGGAACATGTTTATCTCCTATGATCTCATTGCCCATGATATGCTACAGAACCCCAAGTTAAAAAAATTTTTTTGTGACAATACAATGTCTGAAAACTTCTGAGAGTTAAAAGAGACAAAGGAAAAGCTTGTGTCTTCATTAAGGAAGTACGCTGATCCCCTACTTAACTTATGAAGTTAGGTTTCCTGTTGGGATATTTGAGATCCCTCTAATGTTTATAAGCTCTACCTCCCTCTGGCTGTGTGAAATGATGATTAAATTGTCTTATTCCATTTCTGTGATAGATATTTTGTCCCAAATATAAATAAATTGAACATAATATCACAATAGCTAATGTTTACTGAGGACTTACTATGTACGATGCATTGCTTTAAGTGCTTTACATGTTTATATATACACTCTCTCATTTAATCTTCACAATAACCCTGAGGGATATGTACTATTATTTTCAGCCTGTTTCGTAGGTGAAGAAATGAAGGCCAAGAAAATTTACCTAAGGTCACAAAGCAAGTAAGGGATAGAGCCAGGATTCTAAACCACATGATATGACTGCTTTTAAATTCTGTTAAACTTTCTCTTGCATCTTTAGTTCCCCTACAATACTGTTCTCATTATAAATCTGAATACAATATACATAGAAATTAAAACAATTTTACTACATAGTTCTAAATTGTTTTACCCTAAATAATTAGGTACTTTAACTTTTCATAAGAAGGGCAGGGCTACATTTTTTGAATAATTTTGCACATGTTATTATTTATACTGAGGATTGTCTTTGCCTGCAATGAAAGAAGTCAGAATATTCTGTTTTTTATAAAACCAGAAAATAAAAATTTAGCAGCTATTTTAGGGGCTAAAATAAGCTTCCAATTTTCTAATGTTTTAGAAGCTATAATAGTATCATATTATAGCCCGAGACTTTCTAAGGTAGAATGCCTTTAGGGGTTAGGTGGTCCAGTTCTCTGTCCAATTTCTGAACTCCTTTGAATACAGCCCCGTAAAGTGATCATCCCGTCTCTACTTAAACAAGTCCAGGAAGAGAGAATTTACTATTTAATGAGGCAACTTATGAGACTACACATGCTAATTTTCAAAAATCAGCCTCGTCTACTTAGGCTTATTCAAATTGTGTCTCAGTAGTTGTTACATGTAAATACACCTAGACCACTAAAGGAATGCCATTTTTAGTTCACCGTAAGCAAGAGAGATTCTTTAGGTTTTGTAATATGCTCATTAATGAGTAAAACACTAATAGATAACTGAGATAGTGGAAAGCTAATCATTATATCTTGTTTCTCCCTTGTCAATAATTAGCTTGTTATTAGTCTGTACTTTAGTATTATCACAAGTGACCGAGGCTGTTAAAATGCATGTGATCATATTATCAATGTTATTGATCCTGTAAGTGTTCTAAAGTTTTTCTAACATAACTAACAATGCTCTTGAAAGAGGAAGTACTATTCCTGTTTCTTCAAGGGAAGACCATTTAAAATATTGGTTTGTAAAAAAATGAAACAAAATCTGACAATTTTGTGTGTGTGAGGGGGGTGATTATTTTATCTTTTTATTTTATTTTTTTACCTAGGAAACAATTACATTATTCACCGCAACAGCTGTGAAGTTGAGATTAGCCGTGTGGCCAACCGGGTTCTAGATGAGCTGGTCCGACCATTTCAAGAAATTCAGATCGATGACAATGAATATGCTTGTTTGAAGGCAATTGTATTTTTTGATCCAGGTTTGTTTCCAAAGTTCCATTTAAAAATAATTGCAGTGAAAATTAAACTACTTTTTAAATACTAGAATATTTTCTGTTACACTCTAGTAAGGTTAAGTATTTAGATTGCCCTTTTTATTCCTTGCTTAGACGCAAAAGGGCTAAGTGATCCAGTAAAGATTAAGAACATGCGGTTCCAAGTGCAGCTGAGTTTGGAGGACTACATCAACGACCGGCAGTACGACTCCCGGGGCAGGTTTGGGGAGCTGCTCTTGCTCCTGCCCACGCTGCAGAGCGTCACTTGGCAAATGATTGAGCAAATACAATTTGTTAAACTTTTTGGGATGGTTAAAATCGACAACTTACTTCAGGAGATGCTACTGGGTGGTGAGTATATTTCAGAATTTCTATTTTATTTATTAACATCGTACTACAGTACTTTAGAGCAACTTGACCTGTTTACCTTTTGTCCATGATGTAACGAACTCAGTATTTTACATTTAGAAAGTCTGCAAAACCCATTGGATGGGAACAGAAATACTTGAACATATTCAAACCTCCCCTCCATTGGTACTCACCTCCACCATCTTTACTCTACCCTGTCCCTCTTTCCTCAATTTTCAGATCCTCCCAAATATGGTAAATAGAACTGTATCTCCTATTGTTAGTACTTCTTGGAGTATATTATATTTTTCTATGCCTTGACTCCTCTAAAAGCTCAAGGATATCAGAATTGCAACATAACCGAAAAATATATATAGTAAATACTTTAAAAATAAACATTGTGCTTCTGAAGTAATTAACTGACACAACACAATGAAAAGGGAAAAACGAGATTTCATTGCTGCAGTAGATGTCAGGAATAACTTAAGAAATCATTTATTTTGTATTCTGATCTAGATTAAATTTCCTTATAAAATCACTTTATTTTAGTTTAGTTTAATTTTAGTTTTCTAGTGCTTAATGTGTTTCTAATGATATCTTTCTGAAATAAAAGTTGTTTATGCTAGTAGGGTGATCCCAAATACTGTAAACTTAAGGTAAGTGATTCTTGGAATTGCCTTAACAACAGGCAGCAAACCTAATGATTCCAGGAAACTGCACAGAAGGTCCATTATTAATATACAACATAATATGATACAACATTAATCTAACCAATGTACAGTGAAAGCTGACATTGTCTTTAACATGGCAGTGGCTCTATTAATTTATTTTTGAATTCCCAAAAAGCACTTTGCAAAAATAGCAATATTCAAGCTGTCAATCAAAACAATTGTTCCAAGGTAAACTTGCTGTTCCTGATTAAATATCACTAATGCAAGCATCTTTTTATCTTCTGTAGGTGCTTCCAATGAGGCTAACCATCTCCATCATCCAATGCACCCACATTTATCTCAAGATCCATTAACTGGACAAACTATACTTTTGGGTCCAATGTCAACACTGGTTCATACAGACCAGATCTGTAAGTATCTGGGCTACTTTTGAAACATAATATTTCTTAAACTTAATTACCTGAGAAAAGGTGGAATTTGGGGAAAGAATCTATTTGTGCCCGGAAATTATAAAAATTGGATATAATTTCTTCTCCAAGATTTAATTGTGGGAGATTGTGAAGCAAGTCACTTATTCTTCTTAGGTATGACTTTTCTCCCTAAAATGGAGATGTGAGTACTAAATCTTTCTTCTTCATAGGTTTAGGAGCACAAAAGAACATGCAGGATGTCCTAGCTTTGCCTGGTAGTACAGGACCATAAAAATGACTCTACGAGGTGGAACCATGCAAAGGAATCTTAATAATCAACAGGAAAATTATGATTGCTTGTGACCTTTAAATATATTTGTCAAAACATCAAGAACTCTTTTAGCTATAGGTTATAAATGTCTAGAGAAACTAAAAAAAAGTAGTAGCTTTAATGCTTAGTGCACCATAATTTAAAATATTAATAACACTGAGAATTAATGTGTTTTATTTTTTTGTAAAAAAATATGAAGGGTAGTTTGAACACTGCTTGCCATGTTCTCTTCTAATGACTTACAAGAGGAAGTGAGCATCTTTGATGGATTTTACTCTTTTGGAAGTTTGGGTCAGTTTCCAACATTTTATCCTTTGCATTTTTAATGTCCTAAAATATCTCTGAGAATCCATTTGATGTGAAGTTTTTTGCCAGTTTCACTTCCTCTGGGACCTCTTCAACCTTTTCAGTGCAACTGGTTCCTCACTTCTGTTGACAAGCTTTCCTTCACTAAGTTCTTGGCTGAATTTTTAGGGACTCAAACAATGGTAGTGTCAACATTTCCATGGTCAGCTCTTTCTTCTATAGCTCCATTCCTGTTCGATTTGAATTTCACTTCCAACATTATCACTTTTTGTTTCTTTACTGCACGTTCTCCCCTTTTGGCCAATTCTCTTTCAGTTGTCCATTTTTGCAAATTGTCATGTGGATTTGTCACCGAGAGGGAGACGGGGAGGCAACACAACTACACAGTTTGTTGTCAGTGTATGACCTGAAGGAAATATGTTCATTGAATAATCATGGACAGACTGAAGGATGTGATGTGATTGGTCACTGATCAAAATGCACATCTATTATTTTAGGTAATTATTTGTAGACTGAAGAGTTAGCAGTGAAGTTTGTGAGTTTATGCAATACTCACAGTTAATTAGAGTTAGCATGCTAACTGAAATTTGAACCATGTTTTCGAAAGACTGGTGCTATTTAACTAAGCTGTGATAACTGACATTCGTGTATATCATAATTGTGCAAAGCATGGGCTACTTAGGCTTCCTTTGGTTCTTTGGAACTAAAATGACTATATAAATACTACGGGTTGCTAGTTAATCTGATATTATTGCAGATTTAACACATATTTCATTTTTATATGTCACATTGGAGATTAAAAAAATCTCTATTTGACAAAAATATCTAGAATTAATTGCTTCTGAATTCATACTAATTAATTCCAGATTTACTTTTGATCTATTGCCTCTGAACACTAAACCAGCTACCTCACTGAGATGCCTTCAGTTACTGTGATATAATTATTATGGGTACCAGCATTGCCTACTGAATTTACAATTGCCCTTAATAACTAGCTACAATGTTGTTTTACCCAAATGTTCAGTGCAATGCGACAACAATTAAGTGAGTACCATCTGACTGCTACCTAGTGGTAGGAAGAGTAGAAGCCACAGAAATACATGCTATCACTGCTGTTCTTTAGTTACACACACTGGTAGATCTATGTGTAAATAGTGTCTGAAACACAAAGTTCTTTGAGTATATGACAGAGGCAGAAATGAAATGTTAGAAAAAAATACAAATGATGTATACTATAGCACATTTAATCTGTGGGTCCCAATGTAGTTGAAAGACATTAATTTGGGAACGTTATCTTTTGTTTTTCCTTGAAATACAGTTGATTTACAATGGTATATTGGTTTCAGGTGTACAACGTAGTGATTCAATATTTTTATAGATTATATTCCATTTAAAGTTATTGGTTATATTCCCGGTGTTGTACATCACATCCTTGTATCTTATTTTATACCTAGTAGTTTGTGCCTCTCAATCCCCTTCTTGTGTCTTCCCCTTCCCTCTCCCCAACTTCTCACAGGTAACCACTAGTTTGTTCTCTGTATCTATGAGTCTGTTTCTGCTTTGTTATATTTATTCATTTGTTTTATTGTTTAGTTTCCACATATAAGTGAAAACATACAGTATTTGTCTTTCTCTGTTTGACTTATTTCACTATGCATAATACCCTACAGGTCCATCCAAGTTGTTGCAAGTGCCAAAATTTCATTCTTTTTTATGGCTGAGTAATATTCATATATATATAAATGATATATATATAATATAATATTCAATATATATAAATATATCTATCTATATATATTTTTCACATCTTCCTTGTCCATTCATCTGTTAATGGACACTTAGGTGGCTTCCATGTCTTCGCTATTGTAAATAAAGCTGCTATGAACATTGGGGTGCATGTATCTTTTCAAATTAGTGTTTCTGTTTTCTTCAGATATATACCCAGGAGTGGAATTGCTGGATACTATGGAAGTTCTAGTTTTAATTTTTTGAGGAACCTCCATACTGGGACCATTCTTGCAAAGCAGATGTTACCACTTTCATTTAATTAATAGTCTAGAGCAGAGAGAGGCAAGCCCAATACCATACCAAAGAGTCTATGAAGTTGTGTCTCTTAGAGATCAGTTATTCATAAACTTGGAAAATAAAACACATTAACAACACATTGAACATTGTAGGTATCAACTGACAAGAAAGTTTCACAATTCTGCTGGTGGTTAAATCCTTTACTTTTTAAATGCTAGTTTTGTAGTATTTTAAAAGCATGTTTGCTGACCCTAATCTTTTTAGAATCACATCAGCACACTTTTTATTTTTATTTTCCCTCTCTCAACATAATATTTAAGAAATTAAAGGAAAACACAAGCATACACACATATTTAAGTTCATGCATATTTTCTTGGTCTTTTAGAGCAGACTACTTGAGTGTTAGATCCATCCTAAATATCCAAGAATAATTTTTAAAGCAAATTTGGTAATTCTTTTGTCAATTAAATTATATCTAAAGACATTGTTTCTAAGTAATTGCTAATTCACACTTAATAATATAAAGTTAATATATTAAAGAAAACCAGGCAAAAAGGGACTGTTCTCATTTTGTATAGAATTTTTAAAAACTGGGAAAAAAAAACATCTATGAAGTTTGCAATGCCTCAGTCTGATCATTAAACATTTTCTATTTGTTCTGTTAAATATATGGAATAATAATGTGAGTACTAAAATATTTCAAGTTTTTAAAAATTATAGAATGGCTTCTAGATTATTTTGTAATATGGTTAAAATTTGCCAATAGAAGAATTGTTATAAAAACAGTTCTATCCTGGAAAGCAAACCAACCTACCAATAACCAACTGTTATTTCCAGGATAGAACTGTTATAGACAATGAAGTATTCAAACTGTAACTTATTTTTTTTAATTACTCAGTGCTCCTTGCATTGATGGGGAAGGGACCGCCAAGTGTATTTGTAATAGAATAACTTTGAAGTGACAAAGCCAGTATTTTTTAGATGCTTTTAACTACAACATAGATTTCAAAGCACTTGAAAAGTTATCTTACCTTAATTTTTTCATGTCATCTAATGTTTGAATTAGTAAAATCTAAACCAAATATGTTTTATTTTATGTGCTTTTTTGATTGCAATTTTGATTTACAATATAAAATTTATATTGTAAGATTTGGAAAAAAACTAGCTTTCTGTTAATTCTTTTCATTTTAACTTTTTTTCTGCTGGGTTTATGAGAGAATCAGATGTTCATAAATGCTATTAAGAAAGGCAGAAGACACCTTAAAGTGACTGTCAAGATTTTTAAGTATGATTTAGTTCAATGCTAATTGGGACAGTAAGATGGGAGTGCATCTCCAATAGTATGTCAATGACCTGATAATGTATTATAATCACTACTTTATATATTATCTTTTAAAAACATATCCAAAATTAAGTAATGCATATTGGTGTCCTGCAGGACTTAATGGGACGGGCCAAGGTGACTGTCACCATTGCATACAATTCTCTGATTCTTTTTTAGCAACTCCAGAAACCCCACTTCCTTCCCCACCTCAAGGCTCTGGACAAGAACCGTACAAAATAGTTGCAAATCAAGCTTCAGTCATTTCACACCAGCCTCTCTCCAAACAGAAGCAATTGTGAGAATATGTTTACTTCTGAACGGCACTGCATAAATGTGAAAAGTTGTTGGTCTTGAAATATCTCAGGATAGCACTTTTGGCAAACTCTTAGCCAAGGCTTCTTCATGGTGCTGTTATAAGATGGTATCCTGTTTTCTTGTTTATATGCTCATTTTGTTTGTTGTTGCTATTGTTTAAAACCTTTAGATGCAACCAGTGTATATCTGAGTTTCAATATGTTTATATAGTATAAACTTGTACCGTGCCTGAACCAGTTGAATCTTATGTACTACTTTCATTTGTTGTCTTATTATTAATTTAAATCTGTAAATAATTGCTTATGGTGATGTGATGCAGAGCTAAGTGTTCTTTTTTGACTGTGAACAGTAGATCAGAAATCCCAGATTTATATTAAATGAACCAAGTTTTTTAATAAATTTTAAACTTGCAAATTCAAAAAATAAAGCAGTCACTGTAGAATAGGGTATATTTCTATGAAGAAGAATCACTTACGGATATCCCGTGGCTAAGAAGTATCTTTTTGGCCCACAGTTAAATACGCCTATATTAAGTTTAGAAAATTATAAATAGACATTCCATAGATGACTGGGTATTCCTTGAAATCTGCCTATATTTGAAGATGTATGTTAAAATAAAACATGTTAGTTTTATCAGTTAGGATACAGGTTAAACTGTAAAAAAGAAACTCTTAAAAGAGTGGCTCAACCAAGACAGACATTTATTTCCCTCTCCTAAAACAATCTAGAAGCAGACATCCATTGACTAGAACTTAGCCCATGCCCACATCTTGTTCTCGGGGAGGCTGGGAGTGTTAGGTAGAAAGCCTTGTGCCAACAAAAACTGTACATCGCTGGGCTTCTGCTATCGGGAGAAAAATTAGCCATCTGTGTCACACACGCATTGCCTCATTTAATCCTCAGAGCAACCCTGTAAGAGAGGTATTATTATCTTTCTCTTGTAAAGGAAGAAACCTTTAGCTTAGAGGGTTTCAATAATGTAACCAAAGTTCATTAACCTAAAAAGTAGGAGAGCCGTATTCAAGCCCAGGTCTGGTTGACTTTAAGGAGATTAAATCTTTGGTATAGAATGAAAATGTGAGCTTCTTACTGTGGTTTTTAAATATATGCAGTTGAGTGATGATTGAATATTATCCATTGTGTTATCTGTTAACACATATTTACATGTAAATGAGTGTAAATTTGTTGCAACATGAATAAGAAACCACTTTTGTACTTTTAACGAATCTTCCTCCTAAAAACAAATCAAAAAAAAACCAAACTTTTGAACGGATTAAAGAAACTAAAATATATACCAGGTAGGTTATGATGAAAGCAAAGACAAATTTAAATCAGTGACTCAGCATATTTTCAAAAACTCCAGTGGACTGAGGAATATAGTTCACTGGAGCCCAAAACTATTTGACTATTTGATATTATCTAAAGCTGGAGCTTATTTAAAACAATTGACAGGCTGCCTCAAAAAACAGCGATGCCTCCCTCTCTCTTTCTCATTCACACACACACACACACACACACACACACACACACACACACACACACTTTATTTGCTGAAGCAGGGAAAAACTGGTTTAGTAATTATTAATGATATAAAAAGGGTTCTCCAAGCTGCAAGAGGCTGAATTAAATGATTTTTACAGAACCTTTCAAAATTTCTATGATTATGATTTCATAGCCCCCCACTTACCCTGCAAATAAAAAGCTTCTGTTAACTGTAACTAACTTATTAACTCTTAAAATGGAAAAATGATTGCTTAGAAGCTATCATTGATTTAATAGAATCAATAAAATTCCTTGCAGAGCTGGTACCTGGAAACTGTAAAATATATCTTTGAGAGAGAGTGAGAACAGAAAAAAAAATTAACTCATTTTAAAAAAAAATTTACGCTAGTATCTCTATTTCATGAATAAGAATGCTTTTGATTTTTATAAATGGAAATATATTTTGTAGTTTTCTGTTTAATTTTTTGTGTTGTTCTCTCAGAAGACATTAAAAAAACCTTTAGAATGTAAAACATATAATTCATTTTTAGTGAACCTTCTAACTTATCTGCATATATTTACTAAACAGTCATGTTTTAGAAATTATTGCTAACCAATTTGTTTTAAATACTATGGTCAGGGAATGTGTAATATAATATTTTTGTATACTTAACTGCCAAAAATGCTGGACAAAGGGGAACTGAAGTTTTCAGCATATCTTCAAAATGTTGATAAGCAAAGTTATTGCTTTTATATAGCACAAACCTTTTTTCAGGTAATAAAAAAGAATAATTTATTGTGAAATAATGATTCATTTTATAAATGTAAAATTATTTTTATAAATTTCATTGTTGAAAATCAAAAATTACTAGATTTTTTTAATGTTAAATTATAGTGAGATTAAAATATTTCTAAACTGTGATACCATATTGTTTCACTGAACTTTCTAAATAAAAATTGAGAAAAAAAAAAACCCTAAAATGTGGTCCTTCCTTAGTGTTCAAAAATGATTTCATAATTTTAGAGATACTCATAGTGTCTTTTATATTGTCACTTAATTAAATTTACATAGAGTGTGCAAAATACTGGTCTTCAGAGGCCAGAGCAAAATTAATTAGCACATCTTCAAATAATTGTAGAGTTGGACACTGATTGAAGGAAGAGCCTCATATTTGCACTTTAATTATGTAGTTTTGCTTGAAAGTTTTGTCCCAATAATTAAAACAGATGCCCTATGCTGACTTAAGCACCGTACATAAATTAGGCATGTAAATTTTTAACCTAAATGTTTTAATTCCTGGTATCCTTCGTTCACATTTAAAGCTTCTTTGTAACATTTCTTATATTATTAAGACCAGTGATTTTATTTGTATAGAATTCTACTAGGTTTTATTTTATTTTCACTCTTATCAGGGTAACATGTATACATCGTTTAAAACACAAATTATGCTTAAGGTGTAAAGTGAAAACCTGCAGTTCCCCATCCCGTCACTCCCCTGCTCTCCATGTACTTTTCTTTAGTAACCATATTCAATTATTGCAGCTATTTTAGCTGATATTTTTCGCCAAGATTTGAAAGCACATGTTTTTTTAATCACATTTTGCAATTTTTTTTCATTTTTAGAGTTTCTTTGTATACAGACACTTCATCCTCACCACATTCTCCCGATTTCTTTAAAAAATCAATATTTTTACTTAGTAGTCACTATTTAAATAATTTTCAAATCATCATTTAAAATATGAAACAGGTAATTTTTATATCTCTGTGGAGAATAGAAGATATATACCCTAATCTTATAGCAGAAGTAAGAATAGGCCTAACTCCAGTTCACAGAAGGAATGTGACTTCTTAGAAAAAAGAAAACACATCAAATATATTAATAGTGAAGTTTATCATAACCCCATGTTTGAGTGTGATATGACATCCATTTCAACTTGGTTATTTGAGATGATTTTTTTAACTTATGTCTCTTCTTTCCCTCCAATCCCACTGAATTGCCCAGAGAAACACTTCTCAAAAATAAGAAAAATCTATACAGGTACTGAAACTTAAAAAAATTTTTTTCCTGAAAAATATGGGGTGATGACATCAGAGTAAAGGAAATGCAGACCAGTCTATGATTAAGCACAGGCATAATGGTGCTTCTGGGAAAGTAATGTGAAATTCCGCAAATAGAGACCTCAGAATCTTCAATGATTTTACACTAGAAGCTGAGACCAAGGAAGAGCATGCAGCAGTCAATGAAGGTCAAATCAAAGAACATAAGGGGCTATGGCAGTGACCCAGTATAGAGGGCTCCTAGTGAGATTCACCTGATTTCCCTTGAGGCAGAAAGGCTGATCAATGAGGGAGGGTCAGGGCCACAGCAATTTCCAAATGAGAGGAGTTGCATTCAGTTACAGAAGGGATGGAGAAATCCTAACTTCAGAGCACTATAATAGACGGGAAGACAGAGAAGGTTTAAGCCATGCCCACGATTTAGTCAAAAGTGTAAGCAGAGTTCCCAGAGAGGTTAAATTCTCAAACGAGGCAAGTCAGCTACACCAGGGTAAGGGCCCTGATTGGGAAAAATGGGACCTTGAAATTGAGATAGGCACTTCTATAGAAAATTTTGAATTCCCAAATACTTTGGAACTCTCTGCAGAAATGCCTTACTCTTGCTGTTAAGAGTAGGACTCTTTCTGGTAAGGAGAACACACTGCTTGAGGACAAGCAAAGGCCTTTTCTCCAGACAAGACATATGCCCCTCAGGACATATCCCCTCCTCCTCTCCTGTTGACTAAACCAATATTGAGGGTTAAGTCACAACATTGCCAGGTCTTGGAAGTGCTAGGCTTGCTGAGAGAATAAGGGGGAATTATATCTCCAACATAATGAGATATAATGCCAGCAGTTAGGAGGTTGGTTCTGTTAGAGCTGGATTCTAGGGAGTAGGATCAAGGAGGGACATAACAAAAAGCTGAATAAGGGAGATTATATTAATATGGAAACAACCTACTAGGATACAGAGGTTAGCCTCCTGGCAAGAACCCTAAAATCATGGAGGCTGAGTGGTGATGCAAACAAGCACAAGCATTTTCATGAGCAACAAGTTTACAGTAGCACCTAAAGGGGCTTGACCTGCAAAGAGCTATGGAGGTGGTGACTAGACCCAAAGAGACCACAGGGGTAACAAGATGAATAGCCAACAAGGGTATTTTTCAATCTACGCAACCAAAAAGAAAGAATGAAGGGAGGGAGAGAGGGAGGGAGGGAGGGAAGGAAAGAAAGAAAGGAAGGAGAGAAGGAAGAGAAAAATGAGACAGAAGGAGGAAGGAAGGAAGAAACCAGCATGATGAGCCGAGGGTTGCCAAACAAATTTTTAAAATTGCAGTATCTTGCCATGTTCCCAGACTTGGGTCTATTTTCTAACTCTTTGACTGAAGAAGAGCCCCCGGGACAGACAGGCCCTATATCTCTATAGCAGGTACATATTTTAAGGATTCCCCCAGTCCTTTTCCAAACAGACCTATGGCCATTTACTCAGATAAACATTCCCTGGAGGAAGGAAAATAAACAAGCATTTTGGAATTGTTGCAAGAGGTTCTTGCTTGACACTGATACCTGGAAACCTGAAGAATCTTCATGGACCCCTGTTAGAATGGTAGCATAGGGAAGCTAGATAATAAATAGAGCCATGGCCTAGGATCAGCCCGCAATGAGTGTGGTGGATTCGTTTCAAAATAATGAACTGAAATTATTTTACAAAAATTCCCTTCCCTGGATTTCTGGGTTAGTTCAGGCCACAAGAGAGTTTGTTTGTATGAATTGGGAAAGCATAAGTGAAGCAGTAGCCGTGTCCTTCTATGCTCAGAAGATTAGTACAAGGTACCAGGTACATTTGCAGCTCATACATCTGTCACTTCACTGCTGGCTGACCTTGTTTGTGTGGGCAAGTAGTCATTTTCACTTCCCTCAGTTCTGGCTGATGTTGCTGCCATTGTTTCTCTGACTCCCAGGCCATGAGCAAGGTTAGCTCATTCATTTCTCATTCGTTGAGAAACGACACCAGATCCTCAGGCAGGTCATTCACTGGATTGCAGTTGGATTCTTAGAGGCAAGGAGTCATCAGTAAGAGTTCTGATGTGCCCTTGTGGATTCCAACTCATCTTCACACACTCCAGTCTGTCCTTGCTTTTACCCATTCTGTCCATATTTCCTTTCCAACTAATACCTTCTTGACTTCAGGCCACAGAACTATTTACAGAAGCAACAATTTTATGTAGAGTATTGAACCCCAGCCCTAACACTATGTAATATTAAAGTCTTAAGATAAATTCATCATTGTATATAACTTCTTGTGTTTCTGTTTCTATGATTGAATCTTAACTGATACAGTGATTTTGCTGAGTCCAAAAGTCAATCTGATAATCATTTCTCTAGTTACCTCAGTGGGTTGGACATACTTTGAGGTTGTTGGAATCCAACCATCTGTTCCTTGTCCTGCTGGATAAAAACTATCTTAGTGGGGAAAGCCAAGAGGAAGCCTAGGAAAGTGTTCCCACTCTCCAGAAAACATCAGTAACTAAAAGAATATCATATTTGAAGCTGGTGTGGGAGAGGGGGAGGAAACAAATATTATTATCCCTTAAAAACCTATAGAATGCAAGAATAATAGTCTCTGTTGTATCTCAATTTAATTCATCAAAATGGATCCTAAAAAGACAGAGAAATCCTGGAGAATAAGAGTCAACTGCCACAAATTTCAACCAAGTAGAGTAGTAGCCTTAATTGCAGTGGATTAACATGGCTACAGGTATGAGGTATGTGGCTACTGATCTAATGAATGCATTCTTTTTCATTCTTGTCAAAAATGGGAAGAAGGAGGTGCACGGTGCTGCGGTCCCTGGTCCGAGGGTCTGTATGTCTGTCCACCTGCCCAGCCCCGCCCTGCCCCCGGGGCAGCTTGGCTCCAAGCTGCAGCAGGATGCCAGATCAGGAACTGTTTAGTACTATCATTTGGAACAGCCAACGATCTACATTGACAGAGTTGATCCAAGGCTATGTTGACTTTCCTGCCTTTTGCCATAATATAGTCTGAAGCTATCTCGATCAGCCTGATTTCTTATCAAACATGATATTGGTTCCTATTCAGCCAGAAGCTGTTGTCTTTACAGAGAGAAGAAATGGCTTCTTGAATGTCCATCAGAGGAACCAGCTTGCAGATAATAAATGTTGAGGATAGGATGTATCCTTCAGGACACATTACATGTTCTAACTGTGTCCCCAGAAAGTAAAATAATTAGATCTGGAAATCAAATGGTAGAAAAATGATCCCCAGCCCATTTGGGGAATTTGTGCTCTCTGTGCCCATAACTCTGGGATCTCAGTGATTAGAAGTATTGGCTCTAAAGAGGTAATTCGGAAGAAGACTTCCATTTACAAATATTTTCTATTTATATGATTTCCAAGAGACCAGGACACTAAAAGAAGAATCACTATCTTAGCAGGGGTAGTTGTCCCTGATTATCAGGAAGTAGGGTTGCTGCTACACAGTGGGAGCAGAGAGCAGGTGATCCTTTGGGTATCTCTTGGTACCCCATTGCCCATCTGTGAAGGAAAATGGACGAGTTCCGCAGCCAGTGCCTGAGAAGAGCTTGGTAATTAGAGACTCAGATCCCTGAGATGAAGGTCTGGATCATGCCAGCCATGCAAGCCACTGAGACTACAGAGGTTCAGCCAGAGGTGAGGAGACTCTAGGTAGTAGAAGAAGGGGACAATAATGATCAGTTGCAGCCTTAAGAACATCTTCATTGGTGGGTTATTGAAGCTGAATCTGGCATCTGTAATCCAACACCGAATTAATTCTCAGAGACAGAGTTTTGGGTGAAGTGGAAAATAGCTTTATTGCTTTGCCAGGCATTAGGGGACCGTAGCGGGTTTATGCCCTCACAAGTATGTGTCCTGACGTGGAGGGGGTAGTGAGGAGTTTGATAGTAATGGTTCAAAGAGGGCATTGTCAGCTCATGGACATTTTTCTGACTGGTTGGTGGTGAGCTAAGTGGGAGTCAGCATCAACAACCTTCTAGTTCTAACTGCTCTACATGCTTGTGGACAACACACTGTTAACTTCTCCCACCTGGTGGGGCTTTCAGTATCTGCAAAACAGCTCAAAGATATTGTTATGTGTATCCCTTGAGGGGGAACCAGGACCCTGCCCCAAGGCTGTACTATTGTTTCTTCTGACTGTTCCTCCCTTGTCTCGCATCCCCTCCCTTCCCTAATCAGCAAATGTTTGAACCTGCTCTTTGGAACTCAGGGAAGGTCATGGAGGCTGAATGAAGCCTATTTCCTGTAATGAAGAAATGGGGGACACAGAAAGACTTTTGTGCCCGGGACCCCCAGAAGGTCCTGCTTGGTATCGTTATCAAGTCTATTCCACTTACCTTTATTTCTTAATTTTCCCCCAGAAAAGGGGCTCTCCAGAATCACAGAAGAGCTGCTAACTAAATTTAGAGGAAGATATGCATCAGAGAGGCACAAGGTACGCCGTAGACTGAAGGACTTATTTTGCCAGTTGCTGGAATGCAGCTGGCTAAGAACAATCAGTGGGCAGATATCTCTGAAAATTACCGAAAGTCACCTCATTCCTCACCATACCTTCTTCCTTGGGAGCAGCCTGCATCCAAGGATTGGTCAGTGCAGGGGCACAGAAGCCTAGCCCTCTCCCCCCAACTTAGGAAAACTCTGGACAGCTATCCAGTTTCAGAGCTCATTATGGGATTGGCTGAGGTCTTTTTTGAGTCTGCATCACAGCTTAACTTCTTCTTTCCCAAAGTTTGCCTCTATCCTCTTTAAGAGTGTAGATCTGAAACCCCACAACTCAGGGGACTTGAACCCACTGTCTTTTAATTGAGATCACACCCCTGGTCTGAGGATTTAATGAAGCTCAGGTTCGTTATGTCTCATCACAGAAAGAATTCAGTGAGAGACAAAGTGATAGGTTAAGAAGTGGATTTATTTAGAGAGATGCACATTCCATAGACAGAATGTGGTCTGTCTCAAAAGGTGAGAACAGTCTTGGGAGAAATACACTCCAGAGAGTGTGGGCCATCTCAGAAGGCAAGAGGCCCTGAAATATGAGGTGGTTAGTTTCTGGGCTGGATAATTTCATAGGCTAATGAGTGGGAGGATTATTCCAACTATTTCAGGGAAGAGGTGGAGATTTCCAGGAATTGGGCCACCTCCCACTTTTTGACCTTTTATGGTTGGCCTCAGAACTATCATGGCACCTGTGGGTGTGTCATTTAGCATACGCTAATGTATTACAATGAGTGTATAATGAGACTCAAGGTCCACTGGAAGTCGAATCTTCCGCCATCTTGGACCTAATTGGTTCTAACCAGCTTTTCTCATGTCCTGTGGCTATGTCATTCTTTTAAAGGTTGTGCCCTGTCCCCTTTCCTCCTGTTTCAGATCCTGAAAGCCTTCCCTAATAAATATACTACATGCTAAATTCAGAGTCTGATTCCTAGGGAACCCAATCTGAAACAACATAAAGAATTAATTCATATTTATATACTATTATAGGCAATTGTAAAATAAAATTAATTAACCATATAAATTAAATATTATCGTTAAAAATAAAATTTGTAACAATCAGATTTGTAAAAATCAATATAAATTACAATATCATCAGAAATCACATTTATAAAATAATCTAATGAAAAATGTTTGCACTGAAACACTGAAAACTATGAAACATTTCTGAGAGTTTAATCTATTTTCAGATAAATTAAGACATCAAAAACTAATGCAAAATCATGATCTAATGGAAATATTAGATATTTGTTTTAAGTATATTTTGACATTGACATAGACCTTCCCTTAGTTTCTTAGAATATATTTTGGAGGAATTTATCTTTAAAATATCATTTTGCAAAACAGTGAGGTTCTTTTTCAGGCTATTTATGATAAGTCATCTTAATAATTCTATTAAGAGCATAGGTGAATAATCCACTTTTTTTAACCAATTAAATAAACACCCAGGTTATATTCCTCCTTTAAAAAGTGATCCACATAATCTTGTATTGATCATAACTTGAATATATACAGGAATTTAAAAATATATTGAGTATTCTTTTATAAGTCACTCTAATGTGACAATGCTATATTCTAGTAAAGCATTGCAATAGAGAGTTATATAAAATACCCAAGGACCTACTGACCAACATTTTATCAACATGACTACAAACACTATAATTATTGAACTATTGAAAAAAACCCCAACAAATATCTGTATATGTTGTAGCAAAAAGCTTTTTGAATTTATAAATAATAATTTAAAAAGAATATACAATATCTACTTTAATGCGTATTTTTATTATTATATAAGAAATGCCTGGCTGGAAAGAGAATGGTAAACATGCAAGGAAGTGGTTAATTCTTATCCAGGCATTGATGGTGCACCTGAACCAGGTATCTAGAAGGACCCCAAGGACATAACCCAGAAGTTCAAGTTTTATGTGGCAATACAGCCTGATCTAGACAGCCTGAGTGCCAGTCTGTGCTCTTGTTCCTCTGTGTGTCATAAATAATTACACAGGTGCAATTGCAAGAGTGCTATAAATAAGAATCACTCTAAGTTAATTCCTATAGGTTGAGAATTTTCTGTAATTACAGAAAGCTCAAAGTGCTAGTCACACATGGATTTTGAGATCCGGCCAAGTATTCACAGCAGTTCATTCTGGGGCCAAGACTGTCTCCTGACTCCCAGGTGGATTCAGATAAGATCAGATACAAAAACAAGCTTTCTCTAGAAAACCCTTTGAAAAACTACAAAACAATTTCTTCAACTTGTGCATTTTTAATAGCTAAAAAATAATAAAATTTTAGTAGCAATAAATATAAAAAGGAAGTTATTTACTTAAAGGTCTATTTTGATAAATGAAATTACAATTAATACACATGAAAATATTTTGGTTTGTTCAAAAATATCCTTTGAAAGAGGTAGTCGTTTTCTTTTCTCTGATAATTTAGCACAGAAAGATGCTTTGGTAAATTGTATAATCGAATGTTAGGCTAAATGAGAAAGGCATTATGTTCGAAGTTCGGATTCATGTGCCATAATTAAACATAAATAATCATGGCAGTGCCCCTTTGAAACCTCTAATGGTTTCCCACTGCTCTTTGAGTAAAATTTCAATTCCATGCCATGCCCCCACCAAGCTCTAGATAATATATACACCCTATCTTTGCGACATAATCATTTCCCATTCAATCCTCTTCACTTAGTATGCTGGACTTCATCATCATCATCATCATCATCATCATCATTTATTTTAGTGTAATTTAGGGCTTTTTTTCTATTCAGAATACTCTTCACGTGGTTAATACATTGTTAACAGTTCGTGTTTCAGCTCATATGTCACCTCTTCAGAGAATCTTTACTCTGTCCCCTGAGGTATCGTTTTCCTCATTACCATAATGGATGCCTTTAAACATGTATCTCAACGAACAATCATTTCATTATGTTGTTTGTTCATTTGCCTACTCTTTCTCCCCCCACCAGTCCATTTAGAATTTAAGCTATTGGGATAAGAAATCATGTTGAATTTATTTATCATGGTACTCCTAGTAGAATACCATAGAATGTAGCTTACATAACAAATATCTGTTTAATTAATTAATTAAAAGACAGACATTCAACTTCAGAGACAAAGTTGTAGACCTAGTTTGCAAGACATGCTAAAAGAAGTTATTTAGAAAGAGAGAAAACGAATATAGGTCAGAAACTCAGATCTACATAAAGAAGGATGAGCATCAGAGAAGTAATAAATGAAGGTAAAATAAAAACTTTTATTCTTTTTATTCTTAATTGATATAATACTTAACTGTTTGTTCAAAATAGTAGTAACAACACAGTATTCCATGAGTGTACCTAAATGACAAGTTAAATGAATTGAGAGCGATGATATAAGAGACAGGAGAGAGGAATTAAGAATTTTTTGGTTACTACAAGGTACTTGTACTACTTGTGCAATGGTATAGTGTTACTTGAGAGTTGACTTAGATTGGTTTTAAATGCACACTGAAAACACTAAGGCAACCTCCGAAAAAAAGTAAACGAAATTATAACTAATATGCTAAGATAGTAAAGAAAATGGAATCACATAAATTGCTCATTAAAACCACAAAATGCAGAAAAAAAGACCAAAGTAGTAACAAAAATAAGGGCAGTACGTAGAAAACAATAGCAAAGATAGTAGTTATTAATCCAATTATATCAATAGCTACTTTAAATGTCAATGGTCTAAATAACGCCAATTAAAAGACAGAAATCGTCAAAGTAGATCAAAAAGCAAAATTCAGCTATATGTTGTTTTCAAGAAAACTATGTTTATAAAGTCTCACATAGATCAAAAGTAAAGGGATGGAGAAAAATATACCATGCTAATACTAATCAAAATAAAGCAAGAATAGCTATATTAATTTCAGACAGAATATGTATACTACAGAGCAAGGAAAATTATAAGCCATAAATAGGGGCACTACATAATGATAAAGGGGGCAATTCTCCAAGAACATATAACAATCCTTAATGTGTATTTACCTAACTACAGAGCATCAAAATGCATATGGTAAAAACCTCTAGAACTGCAAGGGGAAATAGATGAATGTACTGTTATATTGGAAACTTCAATACTCCCCTATCAGATGTGGACAGATCCAGCAGGCAGAAAATAAATAAGGACATAATTGAACTCAACAACATCATTGATCAACTGGATATAATTGATATCTATAGAGCACTTCATCCAATAACAGTAGAATACACACTTTTCTCAAGCTCACATAGAACATTCACCAAGACAGACCACATTCTGGGCCAACACAATACAGTGTATTGAAAGAGAAAAACAAAGTTGGAGGAACGACACTACCCAACTTCAAGACTTGCTGCAAAGCTACAGTAATCAAGAGAGTGTCATGTTGGTGAAAGAACTGACAGATCAGGGAAAAAGAATAGAGATTCCAGAAATAGACCCACATAAATATAGTCAGCTGGTCTTTGACAAAGGTCCCAAAGCCAGTACAATGGAGAAAAGATAATCTTTTCAACCAACGATGCTGGAACAATCGGACATCCACATGTGAAAATATGAATTTAAACACAGATCTCACACCCTTCACAAAAATCAATTCAAAATGGATCATAGACCTATATGTAAAACTCAAAACTATAAATTTTGAGATAATAATGTCGGAGAAAATCTAGATGACTTTGGGTATGTTAATGACTTTTTGAATACAAAACAAATAGCATAATCCATGGCAGAAATAATTGATAAGCTAGATTTAATTAAATTTTAAAACTTCTGTTCTGTGCAAGACACTGTCAAGAGAATAGAAAGACAAGTTACAGACTAGGAAAAAATATTTGTAAAACGTAGTGATAAAGGACTCATCAAAGACAGAGATAAAGATTCTTAAAATTCAACACCTCCCCCCAATAACCCAATTAAAAATGAGCAAAAGTCCTGGAGAAATACCTCACCAAAGAAAATATGCGAATGATAAATAAGCATATGGTGATGATAAGCAATGATAAACATATGGCTCCTTTCCCTACGACATATCTTTCATGTGTCATCAGGGAAAGGCGTTTTAAAACAACAATTAGATATCATGATACACCTATTAAAGTGTCCAAAATCTGGAACACTGACAATACCAAATACTGACAAGGATGTAAAGCAAAGGGAACTCTCATTCATTGTGGTAGTATATACACTTGCACAGCCAGTTTTAAAAACAGGCTGGCAGTTTCTTACAAAACAAAACATACTCTTACCATGTGATCCAGCAATCATGCTCTTTGGTATTTACCCAAAGGAGGTGAAAATATTTGTCCACACAGCCATCTCCACACAGATGTTCACAGCAGCTTTATTCATAATTTCCAAAATTTCCATAATTTCCAAAAAGCAACCAAGATGTCCTTCAAGTAGGTGAATGAATAAACTTTGGTACATCCAAGCAGTGGGATATTTTTCAGCACCAGGAAGAAATGAACTACCAAGCTATGAAAGGACACAGAGGAATTTTAAATGCACATTACTAAGTGAAAGAAGCCAATATGAAACGGCTACATACCGTACATTTCCAACTATATGACATTCTGGAAAAGGCAAAATGTACTATGGAAACAGAAAAAAGACGAGTGGTTGCCAGGAGTTGGTAGGAGAAAGGGGATGAATAGACAAAGCACGAAGGATTTCGGAGCAGGGAGGATTTTTAGGGCATTGAAACTATTCTGTATGATACTATGATTGTGGATACATTTCATTCCACATTTGTGAAAACCCATAGAATATACCAAGAGTGATCCCTAATGTAAAATATGGACTTTGGGTGATAATGATGTATCAACATAGATTCATTGATTGTACCAATCAATGAACCATTGCAGTGGGAGACATTAAAAAGGGATGGCGGTTTTTCAGAGTGGGGGTAAGGGGTATATGGGAACTCTCTGTACTTTCTGTTCCATCTTTCTGTGAATCTAATATTGCACTAAAAAATAAAGTTGATTTAATCCTGCTTTAAAATACAATAAAATAAAAACTTTTAAAAAATGTATAATAATGGAGGTTTCCATGATGGAATTATGCAGGTAAAAAAGCAAATAATTATTGGCTAATTTTCTGCCAGTGTACTTCCAGTAACTCAGTTCAAGACCATAGTAAGGCAATACCTTCATTCCCACTGTACTCCGATCTGTAGTTTGATTTGAGTTCATATACTGTTTGCCGTCATTGACCAGCTATTTTTAAAGAAAATCTACTGAAATGAACACGTAAAATCTTGTTCAGTTTTGTGGTCTACACCACTTAGAGTAATGCTTATGATAAAAATGTTAATTGTAAAACTGATTTGTTGACATTGTCTTTTAAAATGTCATTTTGTAATTTTTTTCAATAAATACTACTTTCCAATAGGTGAAAACATAAAAACGTGACATTGTGGATCACTTCCTCTTTCTGGTATCTATTTTTATGTAAATACTAAATGTATTGTCATTCAATTTCCATTAATTTTAAAAATACACTTTTGATTGTTTTATTACAGCATATACACACCGACAGGAAGTCTTGTTAGTTCAAGTGTGAAAATTTTGGAAACTTCTTAAATAAAGCTGATGAAACAGATATTGAAAATCAGATTCACATTCTATGATTCTTTGTTCTTTTATTAATTATAGGAAAAAGCACTCTAAGGAATTTGGGAATACTAGTAAATTTAAGTTTAAATTTCCAGGAATTGCATTAATAGTTACTCACTTACTGGCACAGAATTGTATTTCTCAGATGAACATATTTTAAAGAAGCATAATGCTCAAAATAATATATCAAATCATCTTCCATCTTGAGCAACTTCATCCCATGTAAGCAATGTGCTCATAACACTATTTTAGTGCTGGCAGCCGTGGAAGTTGCAACAAGAACCTTGGATGCACACACTCAAAACTATGAAGGTATTTAACAAATCACAATAAAACTGGCTCTCAAGCATTAAGGAGAAAAAAAATAAGTAGTCTTTGAATTTGGCAGTCTTTCAACTTGGAAGTGTTTTGATACTTCCAAGTTCAGTGTGAATTTTACTGAATGGCTGTGGTTATAAATTGAAATTAGGAAACAATGAAATCATAATGGCTTGAAGTGACTCCAAATGTTAAACCATATCTCACTGGAAAAACTAGGGATGTACAATTAAGAAAGAAAATTTATTCTTTCTAGCATTCTAAAAAATAATTCCTGAAGTTATTGACTAGCAGTAGTTCTTTTTTTAGCTAATTAAGAATTTGTGAAATATTATCCTTTTGTTTTTCCAAGACTATATCTTAAATCTATAATTTTCTCTCTTTTGCTATTATCCAGCTTTCATTTTCAGATGTATCTTGTATTTTCATCATTGAATGAAGAACAGAGTCATACACTCATATCCAACTGACTGTTAAAGTACACTCTAGGTCTTCTGTAGCTCCAGTAAGATGTTTTCAAGCTCTTTATACCTATATATAAATCTCCTTTTTTGAACTTTAGGCTAAACCTTTCAACCAATAGTCTGATCAAGAGAGTTATCAATGTTTGTTCTTATAATACTGTATGCCGAAGGAATTTCTGTTAGTATCTAATTCCCAGTAGGAGATTTTCTAATTTGGAGAGTAAAATATAACAGAAACCAAGAACAGGAAGGGAAGTGATCTGGGATGGGTGAGAGGGACTCTATTATAGAGTCGGAACCGAATGTCTAATTAGATAAAACAACTAGAAAAGCTAGATAATCACTGCAGCAATTCAACCTTGTAATTGACTTTATTGAAAATAGCTACACAAATAAATCAAAAGTATTTTCCTTTATTAATCAGATGCTTTCCTTAGTTTAATGTATAGACATAATCATTTTAAGCAGTGAATTTACTATTTTAGAATAAAAATAGGAGGACAAATAGGTTTACAATTAGCCTTCTGACAATATTACTTTGTATTCAGTTGTGACTCATTTGTCAGATTTGGACTTTGGGCTTGGGAGTGTCCAGTCCTGAAAACTTCAGGTTGCATAATGTTCAATTAAGTTAAGGTTTTATATATGATACTAAATATCTGAGATATCTATAAGCCATATATATGATTATATAAATAATTATATATATATTATTTTATTTATACAATTTTATAAATATAATTATATATTATACATTTATTATGATCATTTACATAGTAACTGTATAGATGATGTTCCCAATAATGAAGTAATACGCATACATGAAAAGCAAAATAAAAAAGGGAATTGAAGTTAGACCCTGGATAGGGTGGAGTAAAGGGAAAAGCTTAAGGAGTAGAAGAGATCTCCAAATAGACTTGGATTTTTCAAATTCAACTTTCTGAACATTTTCTTCCATAACAAGTGTTAGGCATTTAGATCCCACTAATAAAATCCTGCAACATAGTTAATCTTTAAGCTTTGTACCAGTGTTCTTCATAATTCTGTTACCTTGAATTATATTAGGAAGAAGAATGACTGAAAGCCAAACATGCAAAAGCAGTTGCATATTAATCGCAGTTTCAAAATCACTGTGTGACAAAATCTATTTTATTTTTGTGCACTGAAGTAGGCTGTTACAACTTTGTGAGATTCCTCAGCCCTATGATAATATACATGCCCTTTTTTGGCCTCCTAACAAGTACTTCAACAAGCTTTTAATTTTACATCCTTCAAGCAAAATTGACAAAAATTAACAAGCCTGCTAGCTTGAAACCACACAAATGAATTCCAAAATAACATTAATCCAATAATAGATGAAGGCCAATTCAAAAGTAGTCTAGTTACCCTTGTGGCTGGCGTGAATAAACTTCAAGGTCTCAGTGGAACTCCTAGAGTATTTTCCTGGACCCCTCTTGCTTGCAGGGCCCTGAACTCAATTTCCGGTCTCCACTGTCTGTGAATCTAACAAAAATTCTGCTTGGCTTCTCAGCTTCTCAGCCACCGCCTCTGGAATTAGTAATTACCCGGCGGGAAAAGGTGGTCCCTCTTTGGCTTCCCTTCTCTCTCAGCTTGTAGTCATACAATTCCTCACTATTTCAATGCCTTAAAATAAATTTTTAGGGGCTTCCCTGGTGGCGCAGTGGTTGAGAATCTGCCTGCCAATGCAGGGAACACGGGTTCGAGCCCTGGTCTGGGAAGATCCCACGTGCCGCGGAGCAACTAGGCCCGTGAGCCACAATTGCTGAGCCTGCGCGTCTGGAGCCTGTGCTCCGCAACAAGAGAGGCCGCGATAGTGAGAGGCCCGCGCACCGCGATGAAGAGTGGCCCCCGCTCGCCGCAACTAGAGAAAGCCCTTGCACAGAAACGAAGACCCAACACAGCCAAAAATAAATAAATAAATAAAATTAAAAAAAAAAAAGAAAACCAGAATTTGAGAAGTACAAAATTAAAAAAAAATTTTTTAAAGTGTTTATTTTTTCCCTCCCTTTTTTCTAGTGTTGTTAGTGGAAGACTTGGTTTGAAAATATCTAGTGCACTATTGCCAACAATAGACCCTCTAGGTACATTTTTTTTAATAAATTTATTTGTTTGTTTATTTATTTATTTATTTATTTTTGGCTGCGTTGGATCTTCGGTGCTGCGTGGGCTTTCTCTAGTTGCGGAGAGCAGAGGCTACTCTTCGCTGTGGTGCGCGGGCTTCTCATTGTGATGGCTTCTCTTGTTGTGGAGCACATGTTCTAGGTGTGCGGGCTTCAGTAGTTGTGGCGCATGGTCCTAGTTGGTCCACGGCATGTGGGATCTTCCCGGACCAGGCTCAAACCCATGTCTCATGCGTTGACAGGCAGATTTTTAATCGCTGCACCACCAGGGAAGTCCTAGGTGCATATTTTTAGCCCAATTTCAAATGAGGAAACTGATGCTTAGTAGAATAATTTGTCTCAAGTCACTCACTTATTAAGTGGAGAAACAGGACTTGAATCTAGATTGTCTGAAACAGAAATCCACTTTATGTTTATTTCACCCAATAGAACTATCTTACAGCAAGATTGAAAACACAAGAAGGAGGACTTTAAGTTTCATCTCATGTATAAAGAGAGTTTAGGGACTTCCCTGGTGGTCCAGTGGTAAAGAATCCGCCGTCCAATGCAGGGGGACGTGGGTTCAATACCTGGTAGGGGAACTAAGATCCCACATGATGCAGGGCAATGAAGTCCGCGCTCTGCAACTACTGAGCCCGCATGCCTCAACTAGAGAGCCTGCATGCCACAAACTACAAAGCCCACGCACTCTGGAGCCCATGCACCACAATTAGAGAGAGAAGAATCCGCACACCACAACTAGAGAGAAGCCCGCACGCTGCAACGAAAAGCCTGCACGCCACAATGAAAGATCCTGTAATGCTGCAATCAAGATCCACTTGCTACAACGAAGACCCAATGCAGCCAAAAAATTTTTTTAAATAAATAAATTAATTAATTAAATTAAAAAAAATAAAAAGAGTTTGGAAGTCATCATTCCCATCCTTACAACAAGAAAAAAGCTGAACAAACAATATCAACAACTTTTCTTGGAGAGGAAGGAGGTATAGAAAACTGACACCATAGAATCTGGACAGACAGGTTCATAAAGAGACACATAGCATGTGAGATTGATTTATATGAAACAGAAGCTGCTATAGCCATAAGCTGGTAGGAGTATCAAAAGTAGAATTTTGATACTCCTACCAGCTTATGGCTATAGCAGCTTCTGTTTCATATAAATCAATCTCACATGCTATGTGTCAGCTGGAGGCTGATTATGGATTAGCGCAAAAGTGAGAAACTCCTGGAGACCATGGTTTTAGAGAGGGCCCCATACTTTTCTAGGTTTTCCCTCTAGAACGCTCTGAGGTTCTCATAGACACCTAAGAAATATTCCTTTATAACTCTGTCGAATCTTGAAGGGAAAAAAAAATTACCTCTATAAGAAAAAGGATGAGAAGTATAGAAGAATTCTCGTTAAAAATCATGCAAGCTCCACCAACCTAGAATTCTATAGCCAGTGAAATTATGTTCCAAAAGTGATAGAAAAATAGACATTCTCAGACAAACAAAAATTGAGGAGATTTATTGCTAATAGACCTTTTCTGTAAAAAAATGTTAAAAGAAGTTCTTCTGGCAGAAGAAAATTGATAACTTGGATCAGAAATTTGGATTTACATAAACAAAAGAAGAGCATTAGAGAAGAAATAGGTAAAGTGTTTTATTTTCCTTATTTTAAATTGATCCAAAAAATAACTGTTTAAAGCAATGAGTAACAATATAATGGATGATTATAGCACATGAATAAGTGAAGTGAATGACAGCAATGTCACAAGGAATGGGAGGGAGCAATTGGGAATATTCAAAGTTACCTGCACTGCATGTACAGCAGTATAGTATGTGAAGATTTAACTCACACATTATTTTGAAATACACTTTGTAAACTCTAGAGTAAGCAGTAAAATATTTTTTTAAAAGAAGTATAAATGATATGAGAAGAAGCAATAAAATTGAATCATTAAGTCAGCAACGTGGCTGCCTGAGATATTCCGTTGGTCTCTCCCCTTCAATCTACAACCAGCTGAACATCCATAACTCAACAAAGGTTCCTCTGCCCAACATTCCAGGACGCCACAGAGCCCCACACATGTGTACATCTAAAGGTGGGCGGACTGGATCCCATAGAAGAGGCATAACCCTGGAAACAGTGGAGGTGGTGCCTGTGAGCCTAGCCCCCTGGCTGCTCTGGCTGAGCCTGCGGCCCCAGAGCACATGGTTGAAGCAGGAGAGGTGATACGCACACATTTAGCCTCCCAGCTACAGCAGTGCCCGCCGCCACAAGGAGTCGGGCAGCAGCTACAGTGGGACCTGTGACCCCGCCTCTCCAGCCATGGAGGAACCTGCAACTGTGGCACCACCACTTGCAGTGGCAGCACCTGCAAATCCAACAACCTCAGAAACAGCAGAAGCACCCACGACCCTGGCTCCCCTGCCCTCTATGGAAGCAGAGCCCGAACCTCAGGCGACACTGGAAATGGCAGATGTACCCACCATCCCAGTGCCCGGTGACTATGCCAGCAGCAACAGTGACACCGGCAGCAGCAAGGCACCAGCGACCCATAAACAGCGACCACAAGAGCATTGGACAGTACCTCTGGCAGAGGCTGTGGAAGATGCCAAGTGCTGGTTCTCCAAGATAGCCAGAGGCAGCGTAGGTAAGAGAAACCAAAACTTGTGCTATAGCACCACCTATTGAAAAACAAAAGAAAGTAATTACTAACCTGTTGAGCTTTTCGTTAATTTTATTCCTGAGCTCATTGAACTGCGTTTCTAAGTTTTCTTGTAGTACATTGTTTTTTATTGTGACAGCTATTTTGAATTCTCTATCAGTTATATTGCAATATTCTGTGTCATTTAAGCTTGGTTTCTGGAGAATTGTCATTTTCTTTTGTGATACCATGTTGTCATGGTTTTTCATGGTGCTTGATGTGTTGTTTCATTGCTGGCACAACTGAAGTAGTGAACACCTTTCTTCTGTAGGTAAAGCTTTTTTTTTTTTTAACCTGATTTCAACAATTCAACAGGTCCATAATCAGCCTCCAGCAATTCATCAAAACTATATTTTTGTTACTCCTACCAGTTTGTTGCTCCAGCAGCTCTGTTCCATGTAAGTCAATCTCAGTTGCTATATCTCTCTGGATGAACCTGTCTCTCCAGGTTTTATGAACGGAAGGAATACTCTATTAAAAAGATTGAAACTCTAAAAATGAACAAACAGAAATTCTGGAGCTGAAGAACTCAATAAATGAGAGGAAGAATGCATTAGAAAGCATTAGAAATAGAACAGACAATATGGAAGACAGAATATGTGAACTTGAAGATAGGAATCTAGAAATAATACAGGTAGAAGAGAAGAGAGAAATAAGATCTAAAAAAAAATGAAGAAATTCTATGAGAACTATCTGACACCCTTAGGAAAGGCAACATAAGTGTAATGGGTATCACAGAAGGAGAAGAGAAGGAGAAGAAACAGAGAGTTTATTTAAAGAAATAATAGCTGAGAACTTCCCAAATCTGGGGAATAAACTGGATATACAAGTCCTTTAAGCTAAGAGAACACCTAATTACTTCAATGCAAAAAGACCTTCTTCAAGACGCATTATATCAAAACTGTCAAAAAATCGATGACAAAGAAAGAATTTTAAAGGCAGTCAGGGAAAAAAAAGATGGCAACCTACAAAGGACCTCCCATCAGGCTATCAGCAGATTTCTCAGCAGAAACTCTACAGACCAGGAGAGAGTGGAGTGACATACTCAAAATTTTGAAAGATGAAAACTGTCAGCCAAGAATCCAGCGAAGTTATCCTTCAGATATAACGAATAAGTAAAGGCTTTCCCCAACAAACAAAAACTGAGGGAGTTCATCACCACTACACCTGCCTTACAAAAATTGTTAAAAGGAGGTCTTCTACCTGAAGCAAAAAAGTGAAAGTACACAGAACTTGAGTAGGGTGATAAATAGAATCAGAAGATTGCATCTCTATATCAGAATAAGTTGTTATACAATTAAAGCAAAGGTTAAAGGGAAAAAGTTATAAAAATAACTATAGCTAGTTATTGTTGTTCAGTTTGGTAATAAACTTACAAAATAAAAAGAGATTTCTGCTTCTTGTTATGAGGAGTCAATGAGAAAGGACTTACTCTCTCACTGTAAAGAACAAAAAATAGAAAACTGGACAGAATAAATGAAACCACTGTTTTTAGTCGTTTCGTTGGAGAGTTGAAAGTGCAGGACTGTTATCCCTTTGAAAGGAAGCAATGATATGAGCCCTACAGTCAACTTGGCTGTTTGCATGGAGGAGGAGTCCAGCTTTGGAGACCATAGTGTGGCGAGAAGAATCCATACAGCAGGCAGAGTGGTCTCACTGAGTTGAGGAGACCAGGAGACAGAGATCAGAGTTCAGGATGGCTGAGGTGGCTAAAATTTGCTAATTAGTCTATCCTATTTTCCCATACATCTGAGAAAAAAAAAAAAACCTTGACTTTTTTAGATGACCTCATTCGCACTCAAATTATTCTAGCTGATCCAATACAGGAAAATTATATTTAATAATGATCTGTAGTTTTAGCAAACTATAAATAAAATAATTTAATATGGAATTTAATTTTTGAATCTACCTTGGATTAAAAAAGGAGCATCTTTTAAGGTATCTAAAACTGGCAATTAAATATATTAAGGTTTTTCTTTTTAGGTCCCAAAGCACATAGGCCAGACAAACAATCCCCCCACTCCCATACGCCCCACATACAGTGGGCCTTAGAATGCAGTGGCTTTTAACCTGAAGCGAACAGCATCACCTGTAACATATAAATTAGCTGAGCCTCTGAGAGATCCTATATTGACCTCAGTCATTTTGTTCAGCAATTCTTCAAAAACAGGCCAGGGGCTCACTGGTGAACATGTTTGCAATACTGATGTTTGTGCTGCAGAAAATTTTTGGAAGGGAATTCTATTTCCCTGAACAAGTTTCCAAGCACTAAACTCTCTTTCAAATAATAAAAGAGGTTAGAGACTAACTTAGGGAACCGATTCAATTTTTCAATGTGGTGTTAATAGGGGCAAAGCAAAGAGACAGATTGCATTGACAAGGAAACAAAAATGGATAATGGGTTTAATGGCTTGAGTTCTAATGGAAAAAATAACATTCTCTATGAGACTGTCATATTTTTAAAAAATGTGGCTACCATTAATAGTTCTTACCTGAACCAAAAAAAACCCCACGAAGTTTATATGGTGTTCTATAAATCATTGATAACTTTTCAGCAAAATTAAAGTGAAAAATATTTAGGTTTCCTTTTGTTTATTGTCTTCTTTATTATTTATATCCTCAGGAATTTCTTTTTTAAAATAATTAATTAATTAATTAATTAATTTTTATTTATGGCTGTGTTGGGTCTTCGTTTCTGTGCGAGGGCTTTCATCCAGTTGTGGCACGCGGGGGCCACTCTTCATCGCGGTGCGCGGGCCTCTCACTGTCGCGGCCTCTCTTGTTGCGGAGCACAGGCTCCAGACGCGCAGGCTCAGCAATTGTGGCTCACGGGCCCAGCTGCTCCGCGGCATGTGGGATCTTCCCAGACCAGGGCTCGAACCCGTGTCCCCTGCATTGACAGGCAGACTCTCAACCACTGCGCCACCAGGGAAGCCCCAGGAATTTCTTATGTACTCAATATCATTGATAGTAAGGTTTGCTGCATTGAATATTCACTTGTGATTTTTAACTTTTTAAAACAAAAAAAATACCAATAAGAAGCTAATTTCCATGTTAGAATAATAATTTGTGGGATTATTTCGGTAGAGGTGTATGATGAAAATTGTTAGAATCGGTGTATAATCGGATGGCTAATCAAGGGACATTTCAGTCCAAAATTCTTTTATTTGTCCCTGTCTGTTATGTAAGATATTCATAAAAGACCATAAAAATTTTGAAAATCCCATGATTGATGGACCCATAGTAATGTATATATATATATATATATAAAACCCCAAATTTTGTCTATAAACTAGGTGATACAAAGAAATTTGAAAATATTAGATAAAAACACTTGATTTAAGCTATAAAGTAATAATTAAGTAACTAGAGGGAATGATAACAATGGGATAAAAGGTAGAGTTAATATTTTATGTGATCAAAATGCAAAGAGAACATACCTTAAGTATGACAACTGATCCTAGCAGAGAAAAAAGCATGAGGACTCAAAGGGATAGGACATAATAACAGGTTGATATTTGGAGATAAATTCAGTTTTGTCAAGGTATAAATGGTAATTATGATTATTGCATGAGAGAGAGAGAGCGAGAGAGCTTGACAAAGAGGAGGGAAGCAAAAAAGTAATGTTAAAATGCCTAATAAGAAGAAACAGACAACAGAAAATTACAAATTAGAAAATTATTTTCAATCCTACTTTATCCAACATTTATTCGGGTACCTGATGAGCTATGTATCAACTCTGTAGAATGGTCTATCAGCTGGTTTCAATGATTTTGCCACAGTGTTACTGTCCTTCAAAAACAATTAAGTAAATTAATGAGCATATCAATGAAAATAAGTGTGACAAGTCAAACATAAGAAATAAGAGAGAAAAAACATCTCAGGTGTTAACTCTGTCTCAGTCTTAATAGGTGAGTGTTACTGTATCTAATTTGAATTTTCCATTATAAGGATTTATGTCAGTTTGTGATCATTAGATCTTATTAAACATCCCCTGAAGAGCTACACGATGCAAAGCACTAATCAAAGAAATGTTTTAAATATTTAGAACTTTATTTTTAGACTATTCTTTGAGAAACAAAGAACATTTTAAATTAGTCATAGAAACCTCTTACATCCTAATGTAACATGTACTTCAGGGAGATATGTTTTTCAAGAAATCATGGAAGCATATATGCTATTTTTCATAATAGCTTGCTAAAATAGGTACCTGTCTCCCTAAACATACCTCAGAGATGTTTCCAAACTTTGCTGGAAAAAAATATTTTTAGAAATAAAAGCAAACAGTAGCTGCATTTCTATAGAGGAATAAATGTTCTAAGAATATTAAATGACTTATTGAGAGTGTAACTAAAACTTGTGGAAGGAAACAGAAAACCAGTAAGAAGAAAAGTGAAGCTAATCTGGATGTTAGAATAATTTTTGTGTGTATTATTTTGTTGTCAGGGTGTATATGATGAATTTTTTTAGATGAAGCATGTGATCAATTGGCTAACCGAGGGATATTTCAGTAATGTTTTTAATTGTCTCTGCCAGTTATGTAAGCTATTCATAAAACATCAACTAGCTAAAATATTTCATTTAATGACTAAATTTATCCCAATCTTTGCTATTTAAAAAAAATATATAAAGATAATGTTTTCTTTACTCTGAAGCCCTGTGCCCATTCATATTTTAGCATATGATGTCATAAAATATAGCTGTAAATTGCTAGTCATCTCTGTTCTCTCATTGCTTTAGATGGAATTGTTACTCAGATATAGTTTTCTTTTTTTTAGCTTTATTGAGGTATAATTGACAAATAAGGTTGTATATATTTAAAGTGTACAAATGTGATAATTTTATGTATATATGTGTATATATATATATTTACTACAATCAGGTTAATTAACACATTTCTCAACCTTGTGTATTTATCTTTCTTGCGTATGTGGTGAGAAGGCTTAAGTTCTACTATCTTAGCAAATTTCAAGTATACAACACACTGTTATTAACGATAGCTACCGTACTGTACATTAGAACCCCAGAGTTTCTTCGTCTTATAGTTGAAGACTTGACCCTTTGACCAGCATCTTCCCATCTCCCCTACCCCTATCTCAGGCCCTGATAACCACCAATGTACTCTCCATTACTATGAGTTCTAATTTTTTTTAAAGTTCCGTGTATAAGTGAAGTCATATGGTTATGTCTTTCTCTGTCTGGTTAATTTCACTTAGCATAGTGTTTCCTAAATTTATTGATGTTGTTGCAAATGGGAGATTTCCTTCTTTTTCATGGTTGAATAATATTCCATTATAATATATATATACACATATGTATAACAGAATGTATGTATAAAAAGATATGATATATAAATATATATATACATATATAATATATGTACATTTATATATCACATCTTCTTAATCCATTTATGCATGAATGAAAACTTAAGTTGTTTCCATATCTGGTTATTGTGAATAATGCTACAATGGACTTGGAAGTGCAAATACATCTTCAAGATACTGATTTTGTTTCCTTTGTATATATACTTAGAAGAGGATTGCTGGCTTGTATGGCAGTTCTACTTTAATTTTTTGAGAAACCACAATACTGTTTTCCATAATGACTTCTCCCTTTTACATTACCACCAGCAATATGCAAAGTTTCTCTTTTTTTCAAAATTCTTGCCAGCACCTGTTATCTGTTGTCTTTTTGATAAAATCCATCCTAAAGGATGCTAGGTGATGTCTCATTGTAGTTTTGCTTTGCATTTCCCTGATGATTAATGATGTTGAGCACCTTTTGATGTACCTGTTGGTCCTTTGTATGTCTTCTTTGGGAAAATGTCTATTCAGGTCCTTCGTCCATTATAAAAAGGTAGTATTTGGTTTTTTGCTCTTATGTTGTATAGTTTGTTTGTTTGTTTGTTTGCTTCCTGTGCTTTTGTGTCATATCCAAAAAAGTCATTTCCAAGAGCAATGTTGAGGAGCTTCTTTCCTATGTTTTCTTCTAGGAGTTTTATGATTTCAAATCTCACATTTAAGTCTTTAATGCATTTCAAATTTATTTTTGTGAGTGATATAAGAGTTCAATTTCATTCTTTTGCATGTGTATATCCAGTTTTCCCAATACTGTTTATTGAAGGGACTATTCTTTCCCTATTTTTCTTAGCACTTTGATCAAAAATTTGTTGACCATATCTATTTGGGTTTATATCTGGGCTCTCTACTCTGCTCTATTGGTCTATGTGTCTGTTTTTATGCCAGTACCATATTGTTTTGGTTACCAAAGATTTGTAATGTAGTTTATATCTTGCAACTTTACAGAATTTATTTCTTAGTTTCAATAGTTTTTTTGTGGAGTCTTTCAGGTTTTCTATGTGTATATAAGATTATGTCATATGCAAACAGAGACAGTTTTACTTCTTCTTTTCCAACTTGGATACCTTTTTTTTCTTTTTCTTGCCTAATTTAAGAAGCCTGAAGAGACTTCCAGTACTATGTTGAATAAAAGCGGTGAAAGTGGGCATTCTTATTTAGTTCCTGATATTAGTATGATGTTAGCTATGGCCTTGTTATAGATACCTTTTTTACATTGAGATACATTTCTTCTACACCCAATTTGTTGAGAGTTTTACTATGAAAGGATGTTGAATTTTGTCAAATGCATTTCTGAATCCATTGAGATAATCATATGATTTTTATCTTTTGTTCTATTAATGTGGTGTGCCTTAATCATTGATTTGTATATATTGAGCTGAACTTACATCCCAGGGATAAATCCTACTTGATAAATTTTGACTTGGTCATGGTGTATGATCATTTTACTATGCTGTTGAATTCTGTTTGCTAGTAATTAGTTGAGGGTTTTTTCATCTATATTTATTAGGGATATTGGCTAGTAATTTTATTTTCTTGTAGTGTCTTTGTATGACTTTGGTGTAAGGGTAATGTTGGCTTCATAAAATGAGTTTGGTATTGTTTTCTTCTCTTCAAATTTTTGAAAACTTTTAGAATGATTGGCATTAATTCTTCTTTAAATGTTTGCTAGAATTTGCCAGTAAAACAATCAGATCCTGGACTTTTCTTTGTTGGGAGGTTTCTGATTTCTGATTCAAACTCCTTACTCATTTTTTGTCTGTTCAGGCTTTCTATTTTTTCATGATTCTGTCTTGGTAGATTTTAAGTTTCTAGCAATTTATCCATTTCTTCTAGGTTATCCAATTTTTTCATAGTATTTTCTTATGATCCTTTGTATTTTTATTATCAGTTGTAATGTCTCCTCTTTAATGTCTTATTTTATTCAGTGTTCTTTTTCTTAGTTAGTCTAGTAACTAACTAAGACAAATCTAGTAAAAATTTTTCAAGTTTTAAAAAATGTTTTCAGAAAGCCAGCTTTTAGTTCCACTGAACTTTTCTTTGTTTTTCTGGTCTCTATTTCATTTATTTCTATTCTGATCTTTGTTATGTTCTTCCTTCTACTAATATTGGTCTTAGTTTAGTCTCCTTTTCCCCCTTGTTCCTTGATATATAAAGTTAGGTTGTTTATTTGAGATATTTCTTTTTTTTGTAATGTGGGTGTTTATTTCTATAAACTTTCCTTAGAACTGCTTTTGCTGCATCTTGTAGGTTTTAGTTTGTTGTGTTTTCATTTTCATTTGCCTCAAGATATTTTAAAATTTCTCCCTTGATTTTTTTCTTTGACCCATTGGTTGTTCAGGAAGCTGTTGTTTATTTTTTACCTATTTGTGAATTTTACAGTTTTCCTTCTGTTATTGATATGTGGTTTCCACATAGATACTTTGTATATCAGTCTCCCTAAATTTGCTAAAACTTGTTTTGTGACCTAACATATGATCTTCCATTAAGGATGCTCTGTGTGCACTTTAGTATAATGTGTATTCTGCTGCTGTTGGATACAATGTTCTGTATATTTCTGCTATGTCCATTTGTCCTAAAGTAGAGTTCAAGTCCAATGTTTCCTAATTGCTTTTTGGTCTCTATGATATATCCATTGTTAAAAGTAGGGTTTTGACATCCCCTGTTACTATTGTATTACTCTCTATTTCTCCTGTCAGATCTGTTAGTATTTAGGTGCTCCTATGTTGAGTGCATATGTATTTATAATTGTTATGGCCTCCTAATGAATTAACTCTTTTATCATTATATAATGACTTTCTTTGTCTCTTGTTACAATTTTTGACCTAAAGTCTATTTTTTCTCATAGTATAGCTACTCCTGCTCTTTTTGTTTTGATTTGCATTAAATATCTTTTACCATCCCTTCACTTTGAGCCTATGTGTGTTGCTAAATCGCATGATTCTCTTATAGAGAGCATATAGTTGGACTTTTTTTTTTTTTAAATACATTTCACTACTCTATGTCTTTTGATTGGAGAGTTTAATCTATTTACATTTAGAGTAACAAATTATTGATAATGACTTAACTAATGCCATCTTAATTATTTTCTGGCTGTTTTATAGTTCTTTTCTTCCTCTCTTGCTGTCTTCCCTTGTAAATTGATGATTTTCTGTGTGCTATGCTTTGATTCCTTTCTCTTTGTTCTTTTTATCTACTGTAGTTTTTTCTTTGTGGTTTCCATGATGCTTACATAAATCATCTTATAGTTATAATAGTCTATTTTAAGCTGGTAATTTAGATCATATACAAAAATTTTACCCCTTTACTCCTTTGCCCAATTTTTTGTTTTTGGCATTGCAATTTACATCTTTTTTAAATTGCTTACATTAACACATTATTATAGCTATAGTCACTCTTTAATACTTTTATCCTTTAACATTTATACTAGAGTTAAACAATTAACACACCACCATATTACAATAATAGAGTATTCTGAATTTGACTATATACTTAACCTTTATCAATGTGTTTTATGTTTTCATATGTCTTTATGTTACTAACTAGCTTCATTTCATTTCAGCTTGGTGAATTACTTTCAGTATTTCTATTAAGGTAGGTCTAGTGGTGATGAATTCCTTCAGCTTTGTTTGTCTGGGAAAGTCTATATCCCTCCTTTATTTCTGAAAGACAGCCTTGCCAGGTAATATGTTCTTAGTTAACAATTTTTTTCCTTCAGCCCTTTGACTGTGTCATCCCATTCTCTCCTGGCCTAAAGAATTAATAAATGATTATATGGTGGTAGCATGAACTCATGGCAAACCATACAGAACTGGGAATCAGGATAGCTGTGGCTCTGATGCTATAGATACAAGTAAGAGCAGGAGTAGATTAATTACCTTCTGTCATGCAGTTTCCTCATATCTGTAAAATGGGAAGGTTATGTCATACAGTCTCTAAAATGCACTTCTAAAAATCTACCTGGGGCTTCCCTGGTGGCACAGTGGTTGAGAATCTGCCTGCCAATGCAGGGGACACAGGTTCGAGCCCTGGTCTGGGAAGATCCCACATGCCGCGGAGCAACTAGGCCCGTGAGCCACAACTACTGAGCCTGCGCGTCTGGAGCCTGTGCTCCGCAACAAGAGAGGCCGCGATAATGAGAGGCCCACGCACCGTGATGAAGAGTGGCCCCCACTTGCCACAACTAGAGAAAGCCTTCACACAGAAACGAAGACCCAACACAGCCATAAATAAATAAAATAAATAAATAAAATAGTGTTTAAAAAAAAAAAAAAAAGATCTAATTAAAAAAAAAAAATCCACCTGGTTTCTTGCTAAAAACAAACCTGGCTCATTTTTAAGCAAATGTTTAGCTACATACGTGGAAGTGTGGCTTGCTTTTTTAATTCATATCTAGATTATTCATAATCTGTAAATTACTTGAATTTCTAAGGCCATTAATAATTGGTAGGTCCATAATGTTTCCATTTTGAAAGGAATATAAGAAACTATGAATAGTGCTGTGGAAATGAAATATGTCAAGAACGTGTAAAACAAAATTACTACTGTCACTCATTTTTTTAGAAAAAAATGTATTCTAAAATGTTCCTCTGTTTAGAAAAACTACTACATCCTATTTGTATAATCTATAAAACCATTTTTCAGTATACATATTCATTTGAAAGAAAATGTTTAAATTTGATACAAAATTAAGCCTCATCCTTTCTTTATCTGTACTCATTGCATCAAGAACTCTCCATAAATTGATTATTTTGAGCCAAGTCACAGTCATATTCAAATGTTACATATATTCATGTGAGAGGTGAAAATTAGTAAATTGACATGATTCTGGTTGAGCCATGTTTACATGGCCATTCTACAAATGAGCTTTTCTTTCTGATAGAACAGCTTGACAATTCTCAGAAACCCCGACTGCTTGAGTGAAAATTCAATAAGTTAAGAATACCAAATGGTAACCAGGCCTTGGGGAAGCTACAGAATTGAAACCACTTTTTTTTGACAGTTTGTAGTATAGCTCTGGTGGTCTGTTTCAAAATCTGTCACAAAGATATAACTGGACTTAGGAGTTCAGTTTGATTTTTAAGCCAAACAATTGGACAGCCTGTCTGGCGTTACTGCCTTTGGCCATTTAGAAAAAAAAATCTGAGATTTGAAAGAGCAAAAACATTAAAATCATCAAACTGTTGCTGTTTACTGGCATTTTCTAAGTTTCACTGCATGAACATCCAGTCAGGGCAACCCGATAATGAAGGCATCTTCACTGATGTCAATAGGACTTGACAGCAAACACATCCCTAAAGAAATGGTCTTTAACAGTTATGTCATCTAAAGTGATGGAGGAATCATCAACCTCCATTTGTTTCAATGGTGATTTTAGTTTCACTTTCTCAATCAATAAAACAGTCACCCCTACATTTATTATATTGGATACTCAAGTAAAACTAAGGAAATTGCCACTAGAATCTCATTGCTTTTCAGTTCTACCAGGTCGCTATTAAACATCTACAAAATAATAAAAGGGAAAAATGAAAAGTACATTAATAATATTGTATTTAGAATTATATTTGACTGGACACATTCAAAAGTATAATTCATAGTTGTACGAATCAGAGTCATTAGACCCCATGGTGGGAAGATACTCTAAATATAATATAATTTTAAACTCTGCTACTTATTCTGTAGTATTTGTAATATATATATATGTAATATAAATATATATTCTGTAATATTTGAACACGGACTGTATTAAATTAAACCAATAGATCCTAATTATTTTAGTGATTACTTGGGATAAATAACACCAATAACAGCAGATAATATTTATTACATGCCTTCTATTTCCCACACTCTACTAAGTACTTTATGTGCATTTTTTCCATTTGACTCTCAAACCCATGTCTGAATTAATATTAATAGGTACTGTTAATATCTCCACTTTCCAGTGAGGAGATTGAGACTGAAAGTGACTTCATGACTGTCCCAGAGCACAAAGTCAGTAAATGGCATTCATAGGTGATTCTGAATTCTAATCAACCTGGATTTAAATAGAGATGTTTCAGCAGGTGTTTAAATTACCTAAATAAATAATTACCTAAAGACTATTAGTAAGTTTCCTACCTGATGTTACTTAAGGGATTTGAAATGGCCTACCCATTAGGGGAAAAAAACCCCTCACTGCTGGCTTAGTCTAAATTTATATTAATTAATTCAATAATACAAATTACCAAGGAACTCACTTGCATCTCTGTGTGTCATCATTCATCAGGTCCATGGTTATTATTCTGAAGACATATGGCACCAAAAGGTAAGTTTCAAGGAAATAGATAAGGCTGTGACAAACTTTAGCTGAAAGAATTAGCATGTGGAAATTAAGCCAGAAAAAGAATTTTTGACGTGATATTGTGTCTAAGGAAAAAAGGGAAGATTGCTGAAAGAGAAATGAGGAAGGTAGGGAGGGAGGAAGAGAGAGAAAGAGAGAGAGGAAGAATGGAATCCCTCTGATGAATATAAGCTTAATTTTCCCTTCTGTTTAGAATTGGCATACTTATATATCTCCTCCATCTCTAATGAGACTTGCCCATTTGTTTTCAGAGAAAGTAAAGAAATTTTAAAAAATATATAAAATCTATAATGCTTATGAGACATAGAGGTAATAATTGTCTCAAAATTCAGACAACTACAATAAATGCTGAAAATGTCAGAACTGGTTTAAGGGGAAGAGCAGCATGGAAACTGCTCAATGTCTTAGTCTAGACAGTTAAACACCTCCAGAAATTTAAGAGGATGAAGAAGATTGTGCTTCCTAGAACTGTCTTCAGGGAAAGTTCTGTAAAAAACTGGAAGATGGGATACTTAGGGATAGCTTTGGTTCCCCAATCTTCCTTGTCATGTTAAACTCTTAACTCAGGAAATTCTTTCTAGTCTTCTGCAAAGTGGAAAATGCGTGTATGTTTGGAACTTGGACTTCGGAGATGAATTCCTCAAGACAGCACGGTATTGCCATCTGCAATTCTTTGTTTTCCCTTCTCCCTCTTGTAGATCCCAGCATCTTCTTGCCAAAAAAAAAAAAAGTCAAATAGTAGTTTGACAATATTTGTTTGAAGGAATATCAAATTATGAACCTTCTTAGGGTGCCTATGTGTCTTAGACTAGCCCTCATTACTGTAGACTCAGAGGAGACTTTGAAAGAATATGCCACAGTTTCGGATAATTACTTATAATAAGGCCAGGCAGACCATGAAGTCCTGAACCAAAAATACAAAATCAGCAAGAAAAATTTATACCATATTTCCCCTTTCCTCTGTATATCATTTTATACCTTCCATACTTTAGTATTGGGTAAGCGTTCCCTAAATAAACCATGACTGACTGCAGGCTAAATTGCTAAAAATTTGTCATCCTTTTAGGGCAAACTAAATATCTGAAAGAAGACTAACTGCTGTTCAGTTCATATGTGACTCTTCTAATTCTTTTTGGATAATGGTGGGAATATTTGTATAGTCTGGGGAATACATTTAGTTATATTTTTGCTATGTGCTACAAAGCAAATTAGTTTAATTTTTACATTCACAATGTTAAACAGTTCAAACACAGACCCGTAAGTGACAATTTGAACTATTTTATAGAAGCATTGTAGTTACTGGGAGGAATGTTGGTGAGGCAACACAGCACGCAACTGTAGGATTTCCAAGATTTGAAAAAAGGTTTTTCCAAATGACACCAGCAGTAGTTGTTTACAACCCAGCAGGTGACATGGGGACTATAAAATCCCAGTCACCTGCATTAGACATACTGAAACTTTGAACCTCTCAGATGTGTTCTGTAGTGAGTAGAAACAGAAATAGCTGAAGTTTTAAAATATTTTTTATAACAAATGTTTTACTTTAAAATTATCTCTAAACACTTGTAAACTTAGAAAATCATCCTCTGCAAATTTATTTTACTGGTATTGTTACTGGTGAGGCAGGCAGAATCACAGAGTAGATGACTGGAAGTCAGAACAACAGAATCTGAGGACCTAGTCCAGAATCAGAGCAGAGACATTCACCAGAACTACAACTGACTGATAAATTTGTTAATTTCATGAGAAAGATTTAGCTGTTATCACCAGAGCACCAGATCAATTCCACAGTTCATATATATTTATATGTGTATTGTGTGCATATAAATTTCTTTCTATATTTATGCTCAAATTGATGTATATTGAGAGTGTTGTGTGTTGTAATTAATTTTTTCATTTCAAATAAATAAAAAGAACACCTTTACAAATAAGTAATGGAATATTCAGGTATTTAAAGCAATTATTTAAAATAATTTTAGGGGCTTCCCTGGTGGCGCAGTGGTTGGGAATCCGCCTGCCAATGCAGGGGACACGGGTTCGAGCCCTGGTCTGGGAGGATCCCACATGCCGCGGAGCGGCTGGGCCCGTGAGCCACAACTACTGAGCCTGCGCGTCTGGAGCCTGTGCTCCGCAACAAGAGAGGCCGCGACAGTGAGAGGCCCGCGCACCGCGATGAAGAGTGGCCCCCACTTGCCGAAACTAGAGAAAGTCCTCGCACAGAAACGAAGACCCAACCCAGCCAAAAATAAATAAATAAATAAAATAATTTTAAAACATAGGAAGTGCTTTTCAATATAATATAAAATGAAAAAAAGTTGGGTTTCAAATCATATACGTGGTAAGGTAGATATTGTTAAATATGTCTAAAATAAGAGATTTGTTGTAATGCTTATTTTGGAATGATGTTATGATTAACTTCTTTCAATATTTTTTTCAGATCTTAGATGAATATATATTAAGAAAACTTTTCCATTTTTTTGAGGAACCAGTTATACATATTAAGCTATTAAGAGTGAGTGGAGGGCTTCCCTGGTGGCGCAGTGGTTGAGAATCTGCCTGCCAATGCAGGGGACACGGGTTCGAGCCCTGGTCTGGGAAGATCCCACATGCCGCGGAGCAACTGGGCCCGTGAGCCACAGCTACTGAGCCTGCGCGTCTGGAGCCTGTGCTCCGCAACAAGAGAGGCCACGACAGTGAGAGGGCCGCGCACCGCGATGAGGAGTGGTCCCCGTTTGCCACAGCTGGAGAAAGCCCTCGCACAGTAACGAAGACCCAACACAGCCATAAATAAAATAAATAAATAAATAAATATTTAAAAAAAAAAAAAAAAAAAGAAGTAAACTTTAAAAAAAAAAAAAAAAAAAGAGTGAGTGGAGCAAACATTTGTTTGTCCCAGTTCCAGTGACTGGAATTAAATCCAGGTCAACAGCACCATCTGCTGAATGGTGGCAAAATGGTATCAGCTTCATTTTGGGTTACTTAGCCCTTGACTTAAAAAATACAACAATTACAAAAACAACAAGCTTTGTTGCACTTAAATATAATGTACTTTTGTTCTTATTGTTATAGAAAAAAAATGGTGCTGACAGTGATTGCTGCTAATTAGGAAATTCTTATTATCCATTCCTTTTACATCCTGCTCCGTGAGCTCCTGCTTTCAATTCTCAATGGCATGTAAAATTGTACCTACCGAAGACAGGGACAATTTATTCCAGCTGGATATTTTGTTTATATAAAAAAAATATGAAGTGTTATTATGTAGGTTCAAGGGGTACTGTCACAAATAAAAAGCACTGACTTTAAATAACTAGATTGAGTATCATTGGCTGATTGTTGAAAATATAAACTTCTTAAAATTGAATTGCTTTTAAGAGTGCTTTCACTCATATACAAACATTAAATTATTTTTAGTGCTTTTTGGAAATATAACTTCTTCTACGCTACACCAACCAGATTTCATTAAATTAATCCAAGCAATTTTTAAAAGAAAAATATACTCCCTACATTAATTCTCCAGTCTTTATAGTTCTTAACCTCACTTTTTCTCACTATTTATACTTGCATATGCATACATATGCACACACACACACACACACACACACACACAAGCATACACATGTTCACGGTCACATGCACACCCACGTACAACAAAATTCTTTTCATCCATTTATCTACATCTACACCCCACTGAGTAATTAATTCATCATTTAAAAAAATATGCCTCCTACTTCTCTCAATCCTTGTAAGCTCAATCTTGTCCTTTAAAAAATTTACCTTTGACCGATTCCTTCCAGCCATTTCTCCTTCTACCCTATGGATTCTTTAACTTACTGCTGTCAATGTCTCCTGTTGCCTCTGAAATAATTAATTGTTTCTTCCGTCTTTTTATCCCTTGGTGCTAATTTGCTGTTCTTCTGACGCTACGACTTCCCTTTAATATTGCAGGCTTTGCTTCTTTGTTTCCCCCAGATCCTCAGATTTGGGAGAACACTCTCCAGCGCCCATTCCCACTTTTAGAACTTTGGCTGCACCACATTTCAACAACTTAACTCTGTTGACATTTATACCATCTGTTTAACACATAACCTCATAGCTACTTACTTTAATCCCTAAGACATTCTCCTGACTTCCTATTATGTCATGAGCTCTTTGAAAAATAGACAATCTATTTCTGCATTACTGTACACAGTGACTAGTACTTAATAGGAGCTCAATAAATGTTATTTAAATGAGTTTATCCTGAAATATATTAACCAGACCTGTTTTATTTTCTTCACTCTATTCCTTCTCACTAATCTCTGTGATTTTAATATCTATGTTAATGTCTCCATTATTAGTATTTTTCCATTTTCCAAAATCTTTATATTCCAGTGAATTTTCTCAACTACTTCAATCATCTATTAGCACATACAATACTGAGCCCTTGTTATCATGCAGAATGGGTCATCCCCAACCTCTTTTCCTAGGTACCTTTCCCACACATTCATTTCTATATAAATAAATTTTCATTCCTCTTTTGATCATTGGTTTCTTGGCCCCAATAAAAAGTTTATAAATTTATAAGTAAATTCTCACATTTTCCCTTAATTTGTAATTCTTACAGTCTCTTTAAAAGTCATATATGTGGGTAGAGTAAAAGTTACTCATTTGGATTACATTATTTTATGCCTTTAAACTTTTATTTTTCAAAATAGTTGCCCTGTTCTTGCAAGTCAATATATATTCTTCAAGTTGTATACTTTCTATTGGTTTGTTTGTTTTTTTTTTTTTTTTAGAAATTCACGTTCTTTTATTTATTTATTTATGACTGTGTTGAGTCTTCGTTTCTGTGCGAGGGCTTTCTCTAGTTGCGGCAAGTGGGGACCACTCTTCATCGCGGTGCGCGGGCCTCTCACCATCGCGGCCTCTCTTGTTGCGGAGCACAGGCTCCAGACGCACAGGCTCAGTAATTGTGGCTCACGGGCCCAGTTGCTCCGTGGCATGTGGGATCTTCCCAGACCAGGGCTCGAACCCGTGTCCCCTGCATTGGCAGGCAGATTCTCAACCACTGCGCCACCAGGGAAGCCCCATATTGGTTTGTTTTAAAGTTACTGACCTTCTACTCTATCATCGCCATTCTACTATTAAGCCCCTACAGTGAATTTTTAAAACTTTCTATATTGTATTCTTAAATTGCAGCTTAAAATTTTCCATTTGATTATTGTATTGGTTTCCCAGGGCTGCTGTAACTAATTACCGCAAACTGGATGACTTAAAACAATAGAAATTTATTCTCTCTGAGTTCTAGAGGCTGGAAGTCTGAAATTAAGGTGTCAGCAGGGCCATGCTCCGTCCAAAGGCTTTAGAGAAGAATCTTTCCTTGCCTTTGCTGGTGATTTCTGGCAGTCCCTAGCGTTCCTTTACTGTGGCAGCATAACTCCAATCTCTACCTCTGTCTTTCCGAGGCATCTTTCCTTCTGTGCCTGAGTCTGTTTTTATAAAAGAATCTAATAATCTCAGAAAAGGAAGCTAAACCAGCATTTATCTAACTTTGCATTTCGGGCTACTTGCATCAAAATCACCTGAGCCCCTTAATAAAAACACAGGCTTCTGGTCCTATCCCCTAGCCATATTTATCGATCTCTTTGGAAGGGAATCAAAACCTGCATTTTTAAACAACCCACCAAGTGATTCTCAAAACATCCTACAGTTTGAGAACCTCTGATACAGTATTGTAGGTAAGTGGGAAAATATACAGAAAGCAGATGAGGAAAGAACAAGGCCAGATAAAGAACAAAAAGGATGCTAAAAAATGATAGGATGGCTGAGGAAAGGAAGGATGCAGTATATACTAGGGCATTGTTTCATTTTTCTATAAATTATTGTATATAAACAGAAAACTTAAGCCTACAACCTGCTGAACAAATAGCTTATTAACCTAATTCTAGAAAACTAGAACATTTGAAAGATACCTCAAACTTCACATCATTATTTGAAAATATGTAAGATTTACCTTCTCACGGCAATTGTATGAGTAACATACAAATAATCAGATGACAACATCAGCACTAAGTTATGAATTTATTTTTAGCGTCATTGGGTTGGTTGATTTTGTGTCTCCTTAGCTTTATCTTTTCATCTAACTTTCTCACCTACTTCTACTTTGTGTATAACCATAAGTCACTTTACATCCTTTTTGGAAAAAATTTTATTGGGACTCAGTCGCTAGCACCCAAATAAATAAACAAAAGTCCCCACAAACTTTGTAGAACTCCGAAAGCATTTTAATATGCCCTCCTATGCGGTAAGGTTAACAAATGAAGTGAAATAATGGTTGTGACCACTCCCTGGTAATAGTGGCAAAACTTTGATGATAATTCTAACATACAGAAGACGGCACAACTGTTAAAAACTACAAACCTTGGTGTTCAGAAGAGCACTTACCTACAATGGAGCCATGAAGGCTAAAGTGACCTTTTTGGTGATTCCTTGCTACTCCCCACCCCCGCTCCCCATTTACCTAAGGCACAGTGTAGGTTTTGCAAACTTAATTATTCAGGTCCTAATTAAGTCAAAAACTGACTGTTAGTCAAATATTTGTCAGTTAAATGACACAAAGCTATGACAAGTGTTTACTGAACTAAAATGAACTGCTCTACAATGTTGCACTTAAGCAGCTCCTCTGAGTCCAAATGGTACTTCCAGATCTTTCCAGATCTCAGCTGTTCTACTTATAACACTGGAGCTGTTGGTTAACCAGTTAAAAGTCTCACATATGAGCATCTAAACTCCCATTAAAGCAAAAATATCATAAAAAAAAAAGGAATCTAATGATCAGATTTAGAGTTCACCCTATTCCAGTATGACCTAATCTTTACTAATGACTTCGTCAAAAGCCCTATTTCCAAATGAGGTCACAGTCACAGGTACTAATGGTTAGGACTTCAACAACATATTTTGGGGGTGGGGGGAGAGGCATGATTCAATCTACAATTCTTTTTTATATTTTCTATTTTTGGCTGAAAGTTTACTATATTTTCTTTGATTGCAAAAGTATTTTCCTTCACCTCATTGAGCATAGTTATAATAGCTGCTTTAAAATCCTTGTCTCATACCAACGTCTGTGTCATCTCACAGTTGGTGATGTTAATATCTTTTTCCTTGGTCATGAATCACAGTTTCTGAGTTCTTTGTACAACAAGTAATTTTGGACTGTATTTTTTGCATTTTGAATATGAGGTTGTGGAGTCTCTGGATTCTGTTATCTTCCTCCAACAAATGTGATGCTTTTTATCTAGCATTTAATTCACGAGGTGTGATTCAAACTGTAAACTGTCTTTTGCAGTGGGCAGTTCAGTTTGAGGTTGTCCCGTCTTCATTTTCCTTAGGCCCGAAAGATAGCAGGTCTTCTAAAGGAGCTTGAGTCTACTTGTGCCCTGCTGCAACCCGAGCCTGCCCTCAGGCTAAAGCCACAGGACAGAGCAGTCACCTCTTGAGAGTTTATATTTGCAATCATCTGGTCTCATCCAAAATAGGCTTCCTTTTGTTGACTCTTCAAACCCATATGGTAGTTGTTTTATGGTATTTTGCCCAGAGTTTAAAACAATAAATAGCTGTAAGAAGGTCAGTCCACTTGTTCCACCACATCAGAAGTGAGACTTACAACATCTATTAGATATATTTAGTATCTTTTCCTTGATACTTTGATATTTCAAAGTCGTGTCCATATTTCTTGTTTTTCTCCTTCCGTATTGCATTCTGGCTAAATTCATTAAACCTGTCTTCTGATTGATTAATTATCTATTCTGGTTGCAAGTTTAAGGAATTCTTTTTTCACTTTCCATTTATGTTAACTAGCAGCAAATAAATAAGAAATTGATGAACACTAATAATTGAGGTAATTAATGATGATAATAATTCTTTAAGAAGAGTAGTACTGCATTCACCTACATTCTGTTTAATTTCATTCATTATATCCCCTTTTGGGAACATTCTCTCTCTCTCTCTCTTTTTTTTTTTTTTTTTTCTGAGAGGATTTTCTTTTACTTTTCCTGTACTCTCTTCTTGATTTCCTGTATCCATACCCATGCCCAAAACAGTGCAAGATAGCATAATTTACCTTTGTAAATTCCTTTCAAAAATCATTATCATCTTACTAATTATATTGTCTGCAAAATTTGCATTGACTATAGTCATATTTACCACAGATATAACTCCATTTCCTGGATCCCTGACCAAACACCAGTTTCAGCCAAAGTCGTCTGCATCTGCCCGTATAAATCACTTCATAAATTAGAGTCTGCATTCCTCACAGAACATGGATTCATTTTGAAACCAGACAGAATAAATCGTAAAGGATAGTCATGAAGTTAGGATTGTAGCCTAATTTTCATTAAGTGCCTTCAATTAATGTAGCTTAAAGCTCCAAATTCACAATCAAAATACTATAAAATTATGTTCATCTTAATTGTTTTATGTTTTTCTTCCTCTTATCTCATCCAAATACACGATTAACTCAGAAGGTTTTTATCCTTTTCTTTTCATGGTCTTCATGCTTTTATCTGCTGCTTAACTTCATTTATGACTTTCAGGGTCCTTTATAGGATTCTGCAGAAAATTAACAAGTTTTTTTTTTTTAATATTTTGATGTTTAAGAGGATGGAGTCTGGAATTGGTAACATAATATCAACATTCCATTATCACCATATTTATTCATTCCTTTAAGATTAATTAATCCATTAATCCATTTAGCATTGATTGAGTGCCTACCATGACTGAAGTATTTGATGGTGACAAATGTTATGTTTTCTGCTCTTAATCTCACAGTCAAGTGATGGAGACAAATACTGATATATTTGAGATAAGTGCTATAAACAAAGTACATACAAAGGAAGAACGTTTTCACTGGCCTTTGCCAGCTAAACGTCTAGTGCAAACCTAAATCAGATGGAGGGCAGTCAGGAATCATTGTTCATATTACTGAAGTTATCTCATTGTTCATATTACTGAAGTTATCACTTCTCTAGCTGCTCAAATTCTTTGTTTCTTTATTGGCTAGGAATTATGTAAATTGTTTTCTCTACATGTTAAAAATGTAAGGATGATTTTTTAATATAAATTTTTAAACTTGTCCAAGCAGTGTAAGCTGTGTAAAAGGTGAAAAGTGGGAATGTCACATGTCACAATGTATCAGGATAATGAGATGTCTAACAAAGACTCATAGACACACAGCCTGCAAAGCCCTTCTTCGTATTCATGTTCTTGATAATTTTGCGTTTATAACATAAGCAAAAAAAAAAAAAAAAAAAACAAACCTATTTCTTTCAATAGAACTGTGGGTCAACTCAAGGTAAGCCATTATTCTATAAAAACATTGTTCAAGAATAACCTAATTAGGTCTTATAACCACATTTCTAAGGGCTACTGTTCTGTTATTATGTGTAAAATATAGGAACACTTCCCAATAAAGTGAAAATGTGGAAAACTGATATGAAATCTACAGGAGTAAGCTAACAATTTTCCAGACAACAGAGTTATATATTTTGCATTATTGTTCTGAAGACCTATAGGCTTTGATTACCTGGCACTGCTTCTTTTTCCCACCCTTCCTAGCAGAGCTGCAGATTTAATTTTATCGATATGAGAAATATGAAGCTAGGGAATTTAATAATTGTTTCACTAGGTAAGGGATGAAGTAAATTCCATTGCCTTTCGTTTGATTACAATCTTCCCTGCTGGTTTAATTAAAAACATCCATGTGAGGAAGAAGAAACATGGTAAAGGATCTAATTGTTTTATTGTATTGGATGTAGAATAGGAACAATGAAATAGAAAGGTTTATAGTTGTAAAACTTAAATGCATCATGTAAATCTAAAATGCAGACCCAGGTCAGCTATAGACAAATGTCAGTAGACTGATTCAAAATGCACTGCAGGCAGAAAAGATGACATTTATCAGTCATCCATACATCAGTAAGTAAAACAATTTTAGGGTTGTCTAGACAGGCATCTATTATTCTTTAAATTTAAATCTTTTGTAGAAGGAAAACAGCAGGCGTAGAATCTATATTTAGTTTCACAAGAAATGAGACAAAGGCCCAGGGAAAATTTCAAAAACATTTGCAGTGATATGTATGTAGAAAAGAGTCTCATTTCTGTCATTACATAGTGGAAGCAGCTATATTACTAAATTAGCTTTCTCAGTTACCATAATACAGACTTAAAATATTATGCTAAATACTGATATACATAATTAAATTTCTGATCTTTATATCAGAAACGTGCCAGTCACGTTTTAAAGAGGGAATCTTTACAAACATTTTAACAAGATTTTGTTCTTTCACAAAATTGTTTCTAAGTTAGAAAATTGCTTTAATACCAATTTTGAAAATGGTAGAGTTAGGTAGCAGTATATTAAACATGCTAGCATTGTGAAAATGTCCTGCAAAATCTGTTCCAAAAATTGGAAATACATCATATTTCAGAAATCTGAAAAATTAAGAACAAAACAAAGGAGAAATATAAAGAAGCAAACAAGAAAAGCATAAATGAAATCAACATCAGTTGATGGGCTATTTTGAAATTTTATTCTTTTTATTTCCTGCTGCTATTTTATTTTACTTTTTACTTGTAACCACAATTTTTAGTGGTATAATTTTATTATTGAATAATTTTTTTCTAGTATTAATATACCTTTCTAAATATGTAGATATCTAATCCATAAATTGCAAGTCTTCTTATCTGTCTACCATGGAGAATCTATAAGCTTTACTACTTTTCACTGTTTAATTCTAAACAATTCTTTTTTTCCCCTATATTCTTTTTTTAAAACAAATTTATGATTTTTAAAGTCATCCTTAGTTTGGGTCCAACAATTTTTTAAAAACTATCAATGATCTTGTTTTTCTAGCAATGATGTATTTTAATGAACTTTTTTTTGTGTTGAGAAATCATAGTATTTTAATGCCATCTAATGCCATTGACTTTCCAGGAAGTGCATTTTCACCCTCCCCCCAAAACATACACTAGATATATATCTTTGTGATGAACATTATTGTGCTAAACATATTACATTGTGAAGGTTACCTCAGTCCACTGTTTCTAGATCTTACAGCCGTAAATCACAGCTTTAGAATATTTATAATATTCCCTTGAACACTTAAGGAAGAAGGACAAAATAAAATTTTTCATTTGCTCCTAGAGTAAAAATGCTTGTGCTGGTTAAAAAATACTAGTTTCTTTTCTTTTCTTTTTTTTTTAAGAAATTAAATTACACCACATAACCCCTCTGTAAACCTTTGGTTTTGAGTGAGTTTGTCTGAACTTTTCCCTCATTAACATCAAAACAATTGCTAATAGGTAGGCCCATAATATAATCCAAGGATCTCTTTTTACTTTTTATTTGTGTTTTATCTGGAATTCCCTTTGGCTTCCAGTGATAATCATCAAGCTCACTGTTTTCTTCAGACAAAAATTTAAGAGGCAATATCCACCCAAATACACATCAAATCAAACAAATCGATCTCCAATTCCATTTAAATGACACGTTTTTCTGTCTAAGACCAGCTGCAATGCACGGTTCAAATGTATACTGCTCAGTGAAGACACCTTGCCTGTAAAACAGGAGCAGACACGGTTTTCTAACATCCAGAGAGAGAGTAATGCCGTTCTAGATAAAACATTGAAAGCAGGAGTACCCTAGTATTCCTAAAAGTCCCTGAAGACATCATAAACTAATTTGGGGTTCATTTTCAAGATTTTTATGGCAATCCTGTTTTGCTGCTTTTTATCAGACGGCGAGAACTGTTTAGGTTTCTCTTCTTGCACCTGCTTTACCATTGGTATCCACTAGGTGGAGATATAATTATATATTTTTTTCTTAGGTTTAGGAGTACTTGAACATTTATGATGCTCTATGAAAGGAATATTCATCGTCACAATTTGATCATGCATCTTTTAATTGGTGTTTCCTAAATACTGTGATGTAAATCTATATTTTGCCTGAATATTATTTTTATATCAATCTACATTTGCTTTTCTGTGTCTGTTTTATTATAGAATCTAAAATATGAACTATTGATTGAATTGGTTTCATTTTTATAATGTCCTTCTATATATGGCAATACACAATTGAATGGGTATTCTCAGTTTCAGAGTATAGTTAAAAGTAATCCCCTGCATTATGTAGAGATGCTTTGAGACTAAGTACAGGTTGTTGGCAGGGATTTAATTGGAGGGGTTAGAGAAAAAGAGGTAAGAAATTTTCATTTTTTTAATCTAAGCCTGGTGAGAATACTCCACTCAGCTCTATAGCTGTTAAGAAGCAAAGGGTATGAAAGCAAATGAAGTGGTTCTCAGATCCTGCAAGATCCCCTCTTCATAAAAATCTGTCTCTTCTCTCTCCTTTTTTTCCCTCCTTTCTTTACTCTTTCCTTCTCTTCTCTTTCCTTCTTTTTCCTCTCTTGTTCTCTCCTCTTTATGTATATTTATATTTATATCTTTATCCATCTAGATGGATATATATCTACAACTATCCGTACAGATGTCTATATCCATCTAGATAAATAGATATAGATACATGTATACATACATACACATATATGCATTTATATTAGATTTTTTAAAATGCAATTTATGCCACTTATACATATCTTATAAGCATATACAATTAAGGACTTTATTTTTAAAAAGCAAGAAATGAGGAGTATTCACTTTTAAGAGGACTCCATTTGCTTCTGTATTTCGTATTCCACTTACTTGCTTTATAGAAAATGATTTGCTAATTACATATTACTAGAAATCTAAGCATTGCATTTTCTCCTTCTTTCTTGCTTTGCAAGAGGATACAATGTTTCCTGTGAACCTTGTGCAAGTGCCTTTCTGGAAACAGGGGACTTTAAACTCATCGGGCAGAAGGCAGAAGGATGTTTTTCCCTACTCAAGAACAAACTAGATATAAAACAAAAGACCTATAGTAACTGCCTTAAATCTAGGGGTGGTAAAATTTCAAGAGCTAATTTAAAGTGAAGTTCTGAGATATCAAGCTCAGTGACTAATGCTTAGAGGACAGCCTCTCTCACTCTTTTCCCAAGAAATACCATACTAATGTTTAAGGATCTTTCTGACAATATCACTTCTCAACTATTGTGACATGTGCACACAAAGGTGCATTTGTAAATGACAGCGTGTATACCAAAGACGTGTTTAAACACACACACACGTAAAGGGAACTGGATTGCTTTGCTATGGTAAATTAAGCCCATATATTTGATCGTATGTAAATGCACCCAATGTCTTAGGTTTAAGGAAGCATTATTCTCTCATTCTTATTGATTGTCTGTGCTTATGATTCTTTAATTTTATATTACCATGCTCACAGTAACTTTAGCCAGCCATATTTCAAGCAACCTGTTATTTTTTAAATAAAATAACATTTTGTATATGGAAAGTAAATAAATCATGCTCAGAGCAACACGACCTTTCTAAATTTGAGTCATCAACCAATCCACATTGTTAAAATCAGTGATATAATTGCCTTATATTCTAAAAGCTTTTTAAGCCTAAAGCATTTAAGGCAAGTTAGTTTCTCAAAATTTCCAATTGCTTCCAGTTGGTAGCATTGTTGCAATGATAACATTTGATGGTTTTAGGCTTTCCTTTAGTTCCTAATTGGAATAGAGACAAATGTTGCTGATTATGAACATGTTACATTCTATAACAAAACAAAGTAAATCATCAAAAGACAAATAGAGTCAATCTTCACACTTGTATAAAGAAATAAAAAACAATACCAACATACTATTGCTGTTTCAAAGGGCAAGCACATGTAAAGAATACACTTTTCTTTACCATTCCTCCTCAATGTTTTGGCAATATTATTAAGAAAAGCAAAGAAAATAATTGAATAGTGCATTTTTGTTTATACCTTTGATGCTCAGAAATATATTTTGCGTACTAATGCTAACTACTGTTTTGATAATGATACCACTATAGCTGGCATTGATACTGGTTCCCAAACTGCAGTTAATATCAGTATTCATCTTCCACAGAAATGGTAAATTCAGGAGAGTGGCTCTTTAATTTACCTGAAGGACACAAAAGTTATCATGAACTTTCAAATAATTTTTCCCACCTTTTCCTTCTGCTGCATGCAGACCTCTTATCTCACATAGACTCTCTCTCCATTCTTTGCAAGTTATATTTAAAAATACAGGAATAATGAAAAAGTTTTAATACTAAATTTTATTTCTATGACTCTTTAGGATACCTGAGCCAGGAGTAATTCTTACTATTAAGTTACATTTTCTGTTATTCAACACCTTTTATGAGCCAGGTATAATCATAATCTCTGATTATGACCTGAAATGTGTGAACTGAAATGATGACTAGATTACCTAGTATCTGACTTTGATCAAATTATTTAAACTGTTCCCCAATTAATCTCATGTGCAAAATTAAAATGATATGTACCTGATTTTAATGTTAATTGAATTAATGCATGCAGAGTCCTTAGAAAAGTGTCTGAAACTAAAATGTAAAATGTTACCTAATTATTAGAAATACATGGAGTCTAGAAATGTTTAAGTATATCTTGGTATTAGTTGGCTTATTTTCAAATATTACTGCAGGGCATTTGACATTCTTCTTTTATATTAGCATTTATTCCTTTCTCTAAAAAAACAAAGATGTTTTGTTTGTTTGTTTGTTTCCTAGGGGTATTGAAAGCTTGTGGCTAAAAGACATAACTTGACTTTCCCAAAGTTTTGAGCCTTATACAAAAAATTGAGCTTAGGTTATGGGGACAATGTGTCATGCCATGCTTTATTCACCACACATGCTACCGAATAAAACCCTGTGCAAGAAAAATGAGAATTGTCTCTATTCATGTTTAAGAAAGAACTAACAGTACAATTTTAATAACTACTTTTTGTACGCCGTGACTTTGAATTTACAATTATTTTTCCTTACTTTGTTTTATCTGAACCCCACAATAACTGTGTAAAGTAGGCATCATTAGCCCCAAGTGAAGAAAAGAAGGCAATGGAGGCACAGAGACTTAAATAACTTGCCAAGACTCACTTAGCACGAAATAGTGGAACTGTATCTGGGAGGCAGTTTTTCTATCTCCAGAGCTCCACTCTTAAATAGATCATTAGGACTTAAATGGACCTTCAAATTTTCTAGTCTAAATAGTTATTTATTCAATGAGAAGATGGAGGACGGAGAGGGAACGGACTGGACAATGAGACAGAGGCAAAGTTAGGACCAGAGCCCTTCCTTGTTATTTCTAATGTAGTTTTTTTAAAAAAATTACAATATCCTGTTACCTGTATTTTAAACAGCTTTTTTTTTTTTTAATTTTATTTATTTATTTATTTATGTATGGCTGTGTTGGGTCTTCGTTTCTGGGCGAGGGCTTTCTCTAGTTGTGGCAAGCGGGGGCCACTCTTCATCGCGGTGCGCGGGCCTCTCACTATCGCGGCCTCTCTTGTTGCGGAGCACAGGCTCCAGACGCGCAGGCTCAGTAATTGTGGCTCAGGGGCCCAGTTGCTCCGCGGCATGTGGGATCTTCCCAGACCAGGGCTCGAACCCGTGTCCCCTGCATTGGCAGGCGGATTCTCAACCACTGCGCCACCAGGGAAGCCCTAAACAGCTTTTTAACTACAAAATTTGAGAATGTCTAAAATTTTTAAAAGTCCAATACTTATAATAATTAAGCAATTGACCCAATCCTCTGATTCAGAGACAAGAAAATCATTTCCATAGTCTGTCTTCTTGAGAAAAACAGAACTTCATCACATAAAATCCCAAATTCTGTTATTTGTATAGTGAGTGGTGGCAAATGCTGTTAGCAAGGCCTTATGATAGCAGCTCTCACCACTGTGTATCTCTTACAGAACTAATCAGAAGCCTTGTAGTTTGCTTTATATGAGGTCTAGGGTTTTTTCCTCAAACCCCAGTAGAATCTAGACTCTTAAAAAATAATAATAATAACAGAGGTATGCAGAGAAGGCAAAAGTTCCTCAAGCAATGATGAACAGAAGAGATGCTTCTCCATGAACCATGCGTTTGATCTCAATTACTAATAAGAATTAATATCTAACCCTGTGTACACGACTGGAGTAGAAAAACATTTTCCTAACAGCACCTTCATTCGGATGTCAAAAGTATACAAGTAATGTTGAACTTGAAGGGATTATAATTTATCTCAATTTGGAGGGATTCAAAATACCCTAAGATTTTATTCATTTAATAACGGCTTTGAAGATAAAAATTATGAAGTAGGTACAAAAATACAAGTGCAGAAGGATACACATAGCCTTCTCAGACTGAGTTAAATGTGATTCTCTGCAAAACTTAGATTTCTTTCACTTGCTCATTTATTCATTTTTCATTCATTTATTTAATAATATATTCATGCAACAAACATTTATTGAGTCTACTAAATACACAGGTTTGTGCTAAGTACAACTAAGGAACAAGCAAACAAACAAAAATGTACAGACTGCCTTCTAAGAAACTAGATGGGAAATAAAGCCTTCATGCAAATGACAACATTACCAAGTTGAGAGCAGCACGTGTCACGAGAGTTCATCGTAAATGAGATTTAATGGAGGTATTAAGAAACAGGGGTGTGTCCTTGTGGAATGAAGAATTAGATGATGGTTCATGAAGGAAGAAGATTTTAATTGAAAAGAAGATAACTTGAGTTTGTGGAAACAGTGGCAAGGACATTTAAAGAGAAGTGCACAAAATGGACGTGAAAGGCAATAGAAAGGCAGGCAAATAAGTGGGTAGTGAGGATTACTGAGTTATTTTAACTAGAGCATAGAGTAATTCAGAGAGAAAAGATTAGAAGTTTTTTTTTTTTAATTCCGTTTTTAAGTGAGCAATTTCATTCCTAGAAATGTATCTTACATATATACTTGCCCAAATGACTTACGTAGAGGCTATTCATTGCAGTATTATTGAAATATCAAACTTTGAGACACCTAAATGCTAATTGACAGGTAAATAAATGATGGTATTCACATGCAATGACTACTGAGCAGCTCTTTTTTTTTTTTTATTGGAGTATAGTTGATTTACAATGTTGTGTTAGTTTCTGCTGTACAAAAAAGTGAATCAGCTATACATATATCCTCTCCCTCTTGGACCTCCCTTCCCACCCCACCCACCCCATCCTGCCCATCTAGGTCATCAAAGAGCACCGAGCTGACCTCCCTGTGCTATACAGCTGGTTCCCACTAGCTATTTTACGCATGGTAGTGTATATATGTCAATCCTAATCTCCCAATTCGTCCCACCCTCCCCTTCCTCCCCTGTGTCCACATGTCCGTTCTCTACGTCTGTGTCCCTATTCCTGACCTGCAAACAGGTTCACCTGTACCAGTTTTCTAGATTCCACATATATGCATTAATATACGATATTTGTTTTTACAACAAGCAAACAAATAAAAGAAACAACAAAAATAAGCCTAGGCATTTTCATAGTGTACAAATATTCTGCAGCCTCCAAGTGATATTAATATCAGGTGAAAAAACCAACACATGGAACAATGTGCATTGCATGTAATCAATTGTGTAAAAACAAACAGAATATGAACATATATGCTTAAGCATGTTTACCTCTGGAACAACACACAGTGATAAAAGTGATTGCCTCTGGGAAAGGGAGCTGGGCTGCTAGTGGAAGCTTGGGAGGAAGAGTGGTTTTTCACTATTTAATACATTTCAGCTTTTACAGATATTCAATTATTTATAACATATATTGTTTAAAGTTTATCTAGAGACAGTCTGTGGAAATTAAGTTTTAAAAAAATACAATGGGAGGAAAAATAACATAGATACTAGTTGGAAGCTACAGTGTTGAATTTTACTTTTTTTTTCTTTTAATAGTAAATGTCCTGGGTGTGCTTGAAGGCAGAAGTGAGGAGATGGATGGATGGAGAGGAAATGAAATAGAAGGTAAGTGAAATTACAGGATTTAGGGCAGAAGTGGAAAGACTGGTATCTGAAAAGACAAATGTCCTTTCTAGGAGGTGTCTAAACAGAACCACTGAATCACAATTTTTGGACGGAAGCTGATGGGTCATTCTTCTGTTTGTTTTTGTATCAGTAACAGTGACTGGGGAAATGTGTGGGCTCAGTGCTTTACCTGGTACAAAGGTGAAGGCACAGTTGCTTTAAGGTAAAGACTGGATGGTTGAGGTGTATAAGTGCATGACTGCTTCCCTAGCCACACTTTGTTCATTATAGAACCACTTGGCCATGGACAACCAGAAGATAGGAGTATAATCACAGTGCAAGGGATTGGGAAGGAGACAGAAATAAGTGTGTTTGCCATTCTTAAGGGTCACATGATTTTCTCATCTGTCTATGACCTCGTTGATGAACCTGGTGCAATGCCATAACCTACTCAGTTGATTTGTTTGTTATGAGGATAAAATTACGTATATACGGACAATATTTTTTAAAGTGTAAAGTATTATTCAAAGACAAGGTAAAAAAGAAACACAGGTGGAGACGATTTTGTTTAATTATTTTAGTTTCCTCTTTGAAATAAGTTGCACTGATGGTAAAGTCTGAAATTAGGCTGTAGCCTATTCAGTCAATATTAGATAAATATTTTAATATTTAATATAAATGTGGGCACTTTACTGCATTCACTCTGAAGATGGGCAAGTAAAAAATATAATTTAATTTTGTTGTACATCAAGACCCATTTTGTCTTCATTTATGTTAATCTTAGCATAATGTTTAATCCATATTTGGTGAATGAATGACCACTGATATCCAGAGGCATTCGGAGAGTTGCTATGACCTTCGTCTTGTCCTGTCCCCAATTTTTGGAACCAATCTAAATGTAACCGAAAAAAGTATCCAAAAATAATTGTTAAATAATGCAATTCCAGTACAGTGGCATGAAGGTTATTTTTAGTCATGCTTTTTGAAATTTGGGGTGGGGGGCAGGGAGCAAGAATTTTGTATTAAACAACCATAGAATAAATAAACAGAAAACTTCTTTGAGGTAGTACTTAGCCTGGGATTTATTCCCTTTATTTCAAATCCACAGTAGTCTAGAGAAACTGACTCACTCTGGAAGACCATAGAAGACTACATTTTGAAAGTGGGAATATTAAAGGAAACCTAGCAAAGGAGCACCATGGTTGAAGCTATGAGTACCTATACTTATAACTCTATGTATCTGTGTATCTATATCTATCTATCTATCTTCTATCTGTCTATGCATGTATGTGCAAATGTGTGTGAAGTATTGAATGAGACAAATAATTAGGTCAATATCAATTTTCTTAATAGGGTCAATATTCAACTTGGAACAATTGCTAAAGTGGAGAGTCACAATGAATTTAAATTAGTGTATCAGACCTGGTAAAATAAATTTAACCGCCCATTTGAGAGTACCATATATTTTCCAAAAATATATAAAAATTTGAGACAAATAAAATAAGACCTAAATCATGACATTCTCCCAGCCATTTTTTATTAAACACATCACCATTACTCGAGGGAAATAATTCAAAAATTTCATTCATTCAGTCAAACACCACCTTCATAATTCTTGGCATGTCAGTTGGCCGTGTCAGAAGTGTTACTGACTTCATTATAATATTTTTATTTATATCAACTTTAATTTGAATTAGATATTTTGAAAGTAGTATCTTCTTACATGACGGGTTTCTTTTAAACTTTGATATTATAGTTATATTGCTTCTAATTCACATAAAATAAATTTATAACTAATAAACAATGTTCACCTGTTTATCTCCTAGAATTCAATTGAACACTATAATTTAACCACATTTATTAACTCTGGCATAGTGAGAAGGGATAAGTAATTACAAAAACCATTACTTTGGATGTTACTAACATAATTAGAAAAAGAAACAGTTAAACAGTATATGTGTAAAGTAAACAGTATAAGTGTAAAGAAGTGGCACCAAAATACTCCTTAAAGGAGAAAATACCTTGCAGTGACTTTAGGGGAAATAGCGAAACTCAGGGTCTGATCAAAAAATAATTTGTTTCTCAAAGAGGGGGACTAAAAAGAGGAGAAAGAAAGATGGATTGGGGCATGACAGACAGTACGGTTAAGAGGATGGCCTTTGGTAAAGCTAGAGTAGAATCTGTTATCATGCAGAAATATTATATAGCACAGAGAATATTTTGAGCACAGAGAATATATAGCCAGGAAATATTTTGACAGTGGATTGCCTAATGCTCTGTCGAAGAACAAAGGCTCTCCTCATTGTCACCATACAAACTATTTCTCACTTCCCACGCTCCCCAGTTTTCACAAGTTACTACAGTTACTGCTAATTGATGTGAGTGGAAATTTTATATAAATTAAAGAGGCTTGCATAGAAGCATGGCCCCAGAGGCAAAGGTGACTATGAGCATTTACATTCTTCTCTGGGAATTTCAGAAAATTCGAGAAGGACTTTGGACTCCCTCAGCTTGGAATACAAGTGTCAACTATATAACTATATGTTAGTTCTTCCATTACATACAGTGTGGATTCAGTTCTCATTTTTGTTTTTGTTAGTTTTCATAATGTTCACGGAAAAGGCAATGGAATCAATCAGGACTCATAACAATTCGCAAGCCTAGACTTCAGAGCATTTCTGAAGAAGCTGTGTATGTGTGGGTTCATCACAGCCCACACGAACTCCCTTCTTCCCACTCTAAGGAGTCGCAGTTTTCTTAGGTTGGGTTCTCCTAGAAGCAGACTTTGAGACAAAGCTTCAAGTGCAAATAGTTTATTCGCAAAATGCAGGAAACATCAAAAGGAAAGTAAGGCATTGACTTTAATCCCTCAAGGAGACTCTGAGAAATGCATTCAGAATTATCCCACCCAATAGCAAGTAAGCTGGGAGATTTATACCCAACTCCCAAGAGTCAGTTCTTGAAGGATAGAGTGTGGGGATGATATCGATTTCCCCTGTACATCCAGCCTACTTCATGTGGGCCAACTGGCCAGATAGAAAACCCTCTCAGGCATACTCAGCTCACAGGAAGCAGGCTAGCAACCGGAAGTTGGCAGGAGTACACCGAACAAGTAAGGTCTACAGGATGTAGCAAAGGAACTGACAGCATCTGCCCCAGTAACTAAATAAGCAAGGTTTTCACTCTCAATCTGCCACAGGGCTAAGAAGGAAAAGGACCAGAAAGCCTGCAGACTTCTTTCCTAAGGCTGCCGCCTATGTCACGGTGCTGGAAAGTTGTTCTGGTATTATTATAACACATACATGCATACTAGTAGTAGTCTAGTTAGTTGGTTTATTTTTTAGATTTTCTTTAATAATGATCATAATAATGTCTTATCACTCACTAATTGTCTACGGACTACAGGAGCTGTTTTGAAATTTTGTATAAGGCGATTTATTTAATCTTTACATCACTTTAGCCGTGTAATGTTACTAATATTGTTTAAGGTGAGGAAACTAATGCTCAGTATGGAAATTACTCCAGGATAATTAGCAGCTAAACCTGGGTATACCGACAGATGGCAAGGCCATTGTCTTTTCCACGTTAAAAACACCTCTACCTTTTAAAAGATTGAGATGCATGTCCCTATGAGAGTCAAGGACAGAAGAAACTTTCGTGATCCAAGGATATGATCTATCCAAGGATAGATAAAATGTGATATAAAATGAAAAATGATAAAGCGATTGTCTTAGTCTGTTCAGAATGCTATGACAATATACCATAGAGTGGGTGGCTTAAACAGGAGACATTTATTTCCTCGCAGTTCTGGAGGCTGGAAGTCCAAGCTCAGGGTGCCAGCACCATGGTTGGGTTCTGGTAAAGACCTGCTTCCTGGCTTGCAGAGGACCAACTTCTCATGTGTCCTGACATGACTTTTCCTGGGTGCACGTGCATGTAGAAATGGAGCTCTGATGTCTCTTCCTCTTCTTCTAAGAGCACTAATTGTAACATGGGGGTTCCTCTCTCAGGATTCATTACCTCATTACCTCCCAAAATCTCATCTCCTAATGCCATTGGGGGTTAGGGTTTCAACATATGAATTTTGGAAGGACACAAACATTCAGTCCATTATAACGATGTAAGGAGCAATTTCCAAAAAATATATTTTGCAGGAAAAGTACTATATGGAAGAGGATAGACTATAGAAGTTGAATTTGGGAAATGTGAGATTAAATAATGTTATTTTGGTTAATATATATTTTTAAAAATTTAATTTGTTTTCCAGCAGGATATTTTAGATTTTAATATGTTAAATAATATTGTGAATAGCCAAGAAGAAGATAGAGTACATATTTTTCCCAAGACTGTTGAAGTGGGCTCCTACTTTTCATGGAACACAGTCTGGGTGGAGAAAACTGATTTTAAGGTATATTTATACTTGCAAACTCCCCCCAAAATAAATATCATTCAAGTGAATTTATTAATAAATATGCCATTTTAAGTTCTTAAACTAAGCAGTGCTAGGTTAAGCATTAGAAGTATTTATGTTTTCTTTTTCAGAAATTATGTCAGTTGTACACATTGCAAAACATAATTATAAATGTCAGAGATGGGTTCATATGAGGATCTACTTAGTGATTAAGGCCACACACTACCCCCTATCATTTTTGCACTTGCAATTATTCATAATTTCAGACTTGTCTCAGCCAGATCAACTAAATTTCCCTTGAAAAATGGAGAAGGAAGCCAACCTCACTCAGTCACAGCCCAGAAGGAATTCCCTGATTTCAAGGTCTCATTTGACATGGTTTCCTTTTAGTTCTGCACCTTATTTATCTTTTGGTAAATCACCTTCTCTGATCCTTTATTTTAAAATTCAAATGAATAAAGTCCTGAAGTGAATTCTTTTTCAGTTTCTTCAAAATTCTCTTCAATGACAGAGAAGTCTTCAAAATCACAATAAAATATATTTAAGGCCTTTATTCTCTCTCCTAAAGTGACACTATGAAGTTTCACATAATTTCTAGTCTGCATCTCATAAAATACTGGCAAAATTTATTCAATTCAAATTAAATAGATGTAGCACAGCGTAATCTTTCTCTATTAAATATGTCACTTTTTGCAATTGTTTCTTAATATCCCTCACAGCTTCCATCTAAGATTAGCACTTTCTTTGCTGCCAGAGTTTCACTAACCTACTGAATTATTCACTGAAGCATAACCTTCAGATATCAGGTTAGAAAGACCTTGATTATGGCAGGAAGTGAACTGTATAAACCATTTTTCTTTAAAAGAAGATTTCTCAGTATAGCAAAGTCTGAAATGAGATAAGTATTAAATGTGTGTAAAAATTAAGTTCATAATTGATAGGAATTTAGCCAACTGTGACATTCCTGCATTTTGTTTATTATAATGTATAATACCATCCTCAGTACTGCAAAGCAGCATAAAAACATGTGCATTGCCATAGGGCTTATTTCACCTAGGAAGACACCAGCCTGGCTTCAGATATAAGGAACAAAATTGTGGTATGTTAAACCACATAATGTTTTACACAGTCTCGGAATATTCAGATTAATTTTTTAAAAACTTGTACTTCCTTTCTATGTTGTAGTCACTGTTCTTTCCTTCACTGTAGCTTTGTTTTAGTGTCCTATAGCACTAGAGTTCATGGTGAAGTCAGCAATTCACCATGAGCCTCCCTGCAGCAAATTCTATTAGTGGCATCCATTGCTTTATCTCAATTCAGTGCTGAAAGTTCATTAGAATACCGACTAAGGAGACAACAGTCTTGGAACACTTTTTGCTAGTGTTGAAATCAGAAAACTCACCACTCACAGATCAGACACTCATGACCAATCCACTGGGTACCCAACAGCTAAAGTGCAACCCTGATACACAGCAGCATGCTTCTACTAGATGACAAGAAAATGCACAGAAACAAATACTGGTCTACATTTAGCTACGTTTATTCCATCAGCCATTGGGAGAGATTTTTTTTTTTCAACAATATACTTGACCAAAGACAGCATTCAAATGACTTTCCAAACACTCAGGTGGAGCATATATATTTTAAATATCAGTTCACTTATTAATGTTAGGCTTCTCTTACCATTATCAGTGTGGTAAAAGTCAACACAACTTAAGAATGTCAATAGTAAGACATGATGCATTATTGAAGAGTGTGCTTTGATCAGATTTTCTACATAGTTTTGCTGTTCAGATGGACACAATAAACTAAGAAACGTTTTTCACCATGAATCAATCTAAGTAGTATAGACAACATTAACAATTTTCTTTTAATGTTGCCCACCCTAGCCCCGACAAAAGTACCAATTGCATTCTCTTCTAAAATTTTAATCTGGTTGAATGATTGTTTGAAAGGCTTTTTATAAGCACTTAAGGAAGTGCCAAATAAGCATGTCAAATGACAAGTTGCTCAGCACAAACAGTGCACTGGGGAGAGGGACCCAAGAAATGCGCTGGTAAAGGATTGTGAAAACACCTTTTCCTTAAGAAACAAAGAAAAATGTTATTAGAACACACATCACAACAATTCACCATTTTCTTCAGGTGAAAAATTCACTTATTATAGGTACATATTAATAAAGTGCTTTTACTGGAGAAAACTCAGAATTTGGGGATTTTATTGGGTTGGCCAAAAAGTTTGTTCGTATTCAAGTAAAAATAAAAGACTCATTTTTAATTTTCACGAAGAACTTTATTGAACAACGTGTTCACTAATTGACCGAACTTTTTGACCAACCCAATATAAGGAGTTGCACATAGTCTATTAGAGTACTAATGTATTTTTTATTCTTTTTCTCTATTCTATGAATTTTTATCCTATAAGTACTTGGATAGTTTAACAAATATAGCACAAAAAAAAAAAAAAAGGAGAAAAAAATGCTCCCCTTCCGTTGTATGTGTGTCATACCTTGCCAATTTGATATAACTTAAGTTTTTGCATTTGGCACTTCCATGTTTTCTGGGTAGAGTATGAATTTAGAAAACAATAACATCAACATATGAACGTGAAAGACATTATGTGAATTAGAAAGGCATAGTTTGATACCATGTAATGAAGAATAGATAGGTCATTTTCCAAGAAAATTCCCCACAAATCCTCTACCATTTTTTTCAAAAATGTAGAATAAGGTTAAATTACAGAGAATTTTCCTAGTGATAATTCTCAGTGGAAGGAGGGAGGCTATATAAAATTGCTCTCTCATTTACAATGATTAGGCCCCTAAATAAATACCGAAATGAACAAGACACTGTCAGCCCTCAGGGAATTCAGTCTTATAGAGGAGCTCTCAGTCTAATCAAAGAGGGTGCGCTCAATCTAGCACAGAGGTGGTAAATAGGAGCCGTTTCTCCTCTTCTTGTTCATGTCACAGGTATTTTCATTGGTCGTTTTTCTTGCTGATCTCATATGTGACTCCAGAATCTTTCTCAACAAAGCATAGATTAGCATTTCAGTTGAAAGCACTTCACCGTCTCTGGTTTAGTGGACAGTCCTTATTCTATGATATTTCTACCATGCCTAAGGTTATGTATTCAGGATTTACATGGCTGGAAAACACAGAATGTACATGTTAGGTATGTCAGGAAAATACCTCAGTAAATTGCTTTGAAGACAAAGAGTTCAATCGTACTAATTTAATTGAAAGTCAGGAAATATCCCAGTGTGAATCAGAATTCAGGGGAGGGTTTAGGGTCATTTCTCCTAGAGGTCTTCTGCCGGTTAAAATAGGACATGATTTGTTTGATACTCCTGATGATAATTGTAATGAGCTCCAAAATTGTTCTGTACATAAGAGTTATCAAATTTCATTGTAATTTTTAATATAATGCCTGCTTCCATATGAGACCATCTGCTGTCTGAGGGTATAGAACATGTCTGTCTTGGTCCCTTCTTTGTATCCAGTGTATCATAAGGGGATTCCTGGTATTAAGTACTTAATAAATATTTAATAACTAAATTGGATGACTATTTGAAAGTGCTTGATATATGAAAGTTCAGGCAAAATTAAACAAAAATATAAATATAAATGCAAGATAAGCTGACTGAATATACCATATTTATCAGGCTAAACCCTGGTATTATCTTGGCTTTTCAGAAGTTCCCCTATAACACATGTTTTGATGTACTCAAAATACCCAATTCTTGTGGGGGAGGGAGGGATAAACTGGGAGATTGGGATTGACATGTACACACTACTATATATAAAATAGGACCTACAGTATAGCACAGGGAACTCTACTCAATACTCTGTAATGACCTATATGGGAAAAGAATCTTAAAAAGAGTGGATATACGTATATGTATAACTGATTCACTTTGCTGTACAGCAGAAACTAACACAACATTGTAAATCAACTATACACCAATAAAAATTTTTTTAAAAACCCACTCAGTTGTTAACCAGCTTAATCCATGCTGGAAGAGCAGAGGTGAACAGAGACTGCTGGGAGAGAGACGTATAACTGGAAAATGAAGAAGGAACATGGTAGATCTCTTGGGAAGTTAATAATCAAGCAAATTATGTGTGTGTTGGGATAGAAGAAGCTTTAGAGAAGGGACAGAGAATACACAGATGCTAAGTTTTATGTGCACCTGAGAGCTGCTGAATCACTAGAGCCGAGGTTTCCTGTAAGGTGGAGAGTCACCTTCCCCTTTATACTCTTTCACTTTCCTTCTTTTCTGTTTTCATTCCTCCTCAAATTTATAGTAACAACTGTATATTTGCACAACGATCCAATGTAAGCAATACTTGTCTATGACCCTTAGATAGCTCATGAGCAATCAAACCAATGAATGTCCATTCTGTTAGTCTACTTTCACTAAGTGTATCCATAGGAGATTTAATATTTATACGTAGGAAATTGCCAAAACCAACTGAGTGAATAATTTTTTTCCTCCCCAAATGACTCTTTCTTATTAAGATCCTTCATATGATTGCTAACTAAGACTGTGATACAGGCATTTTATTTACTATCTTCCTCTAGTTTGCCTGGTTACCATGTTCACAGTGTTATATAGAAGAGGTCTGTGGCTGGCATTCTGGAATTCATCAGTGGTTTTTCAAGAGCTAAACATCATTATTTCATTGAGACACCTTTTGCCCCTGTCCCTGATGTCTCTTTTGTTACCAGTAAAAACTATACCTGTGCTACTTGGTGAATGATGGTGGTGGTTTGCCTGTGAAAATAGGCCACAAAGATGGCAAATGGAACTTCTGTTGCTGGTCATTTCCTAGTACTTGCTTCAAAACACACACAGAAAATTTGAGTGATGTCCCCAAGACCTATAACAAACTAGGTCAGATCACTCTTGGAACAAATACTCATTTCTGTGGTCCCCTTATCACTTCCTTGACTAGCCAAGTGAATATTTCACTAGTGGGCTATTCATGGAAACCCAATCAAGATTTGTGGCAGGGTGATAATTTATTTCAAATTTATGATTGTATTCCCAGTGTATATTAAAGGAAGTAGCTTGCTCTTACTTTCCCTTTGTAGAGTTATATAATGAGGATTCTCTGAGTTAGGTGACTATTTCATAATTAAGTCAGGGCTGCAGATAGAAGAAGCAACTACCTAAGCCATGTATTTATAGATTTTTCAAAAGTGCTCTTTTACTGATTTTATTTCTCTCAGTGGATTATCACTATACCTGAAAATTTCACTATGATCACTCTTTATGGATTCCCCTCAAGATAAAGTTTTTAGAGACTGAGTCGTCTGCTTTGAGGAGAAGTAAGAGAGTGAGGAATTGAGTCTCTGAATTAGCAAATGCTGGAATATTCCAGGACTCTACCTGGAATGACTCTTATTCTCTGTCTAAGCTCTTTCCCTAAGTGGTCTTAACCAATCCAGTGCATTAAATGAAATTTGCATAAAAATATTTCCAAATTTTTCTCACTCTTTTTCACTGTGCTCTAGTATTTTATATCTAATTTTCTATTAAACACCTCCACTTGGATGTGTAATTGACATCATAAATCCCATCTGAAAGAAAATTCTCCTCCCAGCTTCCTTCATCTTAGCAAAAGACATCACTATGTACCAGTTGTACAAGTCTAGATTCTAGGAGCTGTTATTGCTTTCTTTATTTCTTCACTTTGCAACTCTAATTTATTAGTGAGTCTAGTCAGTTCTGCATTAAAAATATGCATATTCTCTTCACTATGCCTAGAATGAATTTATGAAAATGCAAACACAATTAAAATATTTTCCTACTTAAATTTCTCCAATATTTTCTCATGGAATTTAGAATAAAATTGCAGATCCTTACTATGGACTGAAATGGTGCATATCACTCTTGCCCCATACAGTACTACTCTCTTCAGGTTCACTGTGATGCTTCCGTTACCCTGGATTTCTTTCTTTTTCTTAATGCATTAAGAATATTTATACCCAAGTTCCTTTCTCTGAAATATTTGGACTAGTACCTTTATTTCATTCATGTCCTAATTCTAAGATGGAGAGGTCTTCCTTAACTATTCAATTAAATAGTCCCCCCAGTCACCGGTCTTACACAATGTTAGTATTGACTTTAACAGTGCTTATTAAACTCTGAATTACCTAATTTGTTCATTTACTTAATTTTTGTCTGACCCTTTCTCTGAGAACAGGGATCTCATCTGTCTTATTTACTATTCCCAGGGCCTATCTGAAACAATGATTAAAATACTGTAGAAACTTCATACATATTGTTTGAAGGAATATAAAATGGATAGAAGTAAAATCCTAGACTCCTAATGCGTGACCTGTGCATTCTTTCCACTTAATTGGCACATTAGTAGTGAATATCAATGTATATATTAGTTTAAAATGCAGCTTAATGTATAAACTAGACTATGCTATAGGAACAAATTAATCCCTGAATCTCAACAGTTTCATATACAACTTTAAATAATTATTCATAGGAAGTCTGATGCCAGTCACTGGAGATGCTCTTCCATCAGATGACTCGGGGATCCAGGTTCCCTGTATGTCGTGATGTCACTCTTTCCTGAGAGAGGTACCACACTATCTCTCAAATGTTTGGTCTAGAAGTGCAATAGGTCACCTCTGATAAGTCAGTATTGGCTGGAACTAGCCTCATGGCCTAATATAATTGCAAGGGAGGCTGGATTATTTAGGGGAGCACATAGTATATAAGCAGCGCTGCCTCTAACACAACATTAATAGCAAGTTAGGCAAGCTAAAGGAATAAGATGTGGGGGCATGTAGGGAAAAAAAGTCAAGTGATGAGCCTGCTGTACAACACAGGGAGCTCAGCTCGGTGCTCTGTGATGACCTAGATGGGTGGGATGGAGGGGTGGGGTGGGAGGGAGGTTCAAGAGGGAGGGCATATATGTATACATGTAGCTGATTCACTTCCTTGTACAGCAGAAACTAACACAACATTGTAAAGCAATTATATTCCCATAAAAAATTTTTTTTTAAAGTAAAAAGTAAGAGGAGGATGAGAGAGAGAGAAAAAAAACTTAACTGAAATATACTGGTGTTGCTCTCTGGGACCCATGCACAGCTAATGAGAGGCCAGGAACCGTCTCTACACTGGCAAATATACTTTTCCATTTGGTTTGCAGCTGCAGCTAACATTATTTCTTGTGCCTAATATTGTTTGAAGTTTGCCTCTTAAACTCATGTTCTTCTTGATTCTTTTGCTCTGAAGTCTCTTCCCACCGTCAGATGTCTCCACCCCAGGCCAGCCTTTGTGTTCCACTTCACAGCTAATCATCTTAGATTAATACCAGGAGCACTTTTGCCTAATGGAGTTTTAGCCAGAAAGAGAGAGAGAAAGAGAACCAGGAAGAAAGCTCCTGCTAAGTGAATATGTCTACTCGTTTTCCCTGTGTTTCACATGCTCTCTGGTATAAAAGAAATCACGGAAGTCAATGGATTAAATATAAATGTGAAGTAAGGAAATATGTGATAAAAGAGAGACGGATAAAAACGTACTTGAGCCCAATGGGCGGACCATGTGGTGAGCTGATATAATACTTTAATTCTGGCATCCCTGTGGCTATCCCAGGTTGACAACATTTCAAAGATAGCAATTATTTGGAATAAATCCAAGATTATACTTTAAATAAAAATGTTCATAAATCATAGCTCTTCCACTATGAATAGGACAAGCACATAAGCAATTACTTATAGGAGCAGTATTATCTTGCAATTCAAGCTGTTTCTTAAGTTGATTTAACTAAAAGCTTATTTTTTTTCCCCAAAGTGAAAAATGAAAACATCAACTTGTTTTGCTTTGTCCTGTATATGAAGTTCAATTAGATGAATCATGTATTCTCTCAAAAAGTTCTATAAATGAAAAATGGGAATTCAAGGAAAAGAAAAGAAAAAGCCAATATGCCTAGAGTGAAAACACCTGGGGTAACTGCTGCAAAATGAAATTGGGTGGGTGGGAGAGAATCAGGCCCCAGTCCACCCAATGACAACATTAAGTGTCACAAGTGACTCTGGACTTAGGAAAAAAATATATCTGTTGATATAGGTAGAACCTACAGAAAACAGCTTTTCTGCCCATTTTGTGCTTCAGAGTGAGAAACTCTGACTTCCAGTCTTGGATCTACCACATACCAGCTTTGTGTCCTTGGGTGAGTTTTTAAACTATAAGTGTCAGTTTCATCATTTGTACAATGAAGATTTAAACCTTACAGGGTGAGTTTAAATAGAATAAGGCACAATCCCCGGTACATATTACATGGAGCCTTGATGCTGGTAAGGGCACTATAAAGAAAGGTATACAGTATGTATACAGATAGATATAGATATCTCTAGCTATCTATCTATTATTGATCTACCTCTGACATTTAGACAGTTATTTATGAATGCTCATTTAGTTTATAAAAGATGATATTCTGATTACTGTTTTCCTATCAAAGCTCATATAACACCAGGTGACATGTAAAAGCTTTACTCCTTCAATTTCTTAGTGTACACAAATGTTTCATTGCTACCTGTACATCTCAGTGATATGGCGTTTGCTTTTTAAACTCAAGGATTAAAATGGTCCAGGGTAGGGCATGCTATCCACCCGTTTGGCATGGGAAATAGCTCTCACACACATGCCGATGGAATAAGGTTTTTGTGATGCAAAGAGAAGCTGTAAATTTAGCATGAGTAAATGTTATGTTACCAAGTAGCGAATAAAATTCAGAGAGATGCAGAGAAGAAATTACAGAAGACAAATCCGTATTAGTTCCAAATTAGATGTCTTTAACACATTGAAAAATACTAAAATGTAATGGGAATGGATTAAGCCTGCAAACTACTTTGGACAAAATTACCTTTTAAAATGGAAAGTAAAAATAGTGATGCTTAATATAAAGCTAGTAAATATCATGGAAAAATTTTGGTGGGGAGATTGGAACTTGAAAAATTATTCTAATATTATCTGAAAAGATTTACATTACAGCAGTGACTTTCAATCTTTTTTGATTGTAACCTACAGTATGAATCATGTTTAGAATTAGGACTCAATTCACATACTTGTACACACTTATGCACACAAACACACACAAAGGCAATAATAATTGTATAAATAATATTTACTGCAAATTCATATAATGAAGTCTAATATTTCTATATTTTTATTATTTATTAAATGTTAGTGACTTCCAATAAATTCCCAGAACCTTAAATGAATTATGACCTATATATATATATATATATATATATATATATATATATATATATATATTTTTTTTTTTCAGGGTTGTTAAATGACATTTATGACTGCTCTACATTGCTGGAAGCACTAGGGCGTGTTTAGGGTACAGGCTCCAGTGACACCCACTGGGTTCAAAATCTTGTCTCCACCACCTAAGATGTGTGATCACAGGCAAGTTGCTTAAATCTCTGAACCCCACTTCCTTGATAGAAAGTAGGGATACCCCAGAGATGATCCACAGCCAGGTTAGGGCCCACAGGCCAGCATCTGTTCCAAGGAGTCTGTGCCTCTTCTTGCCATTTGTCTGAAGTGTTGAAACTATGACTCTTGGATACGGCTGCCGCCCCACCTCACAGGACAGCTGCGGGAAGCAGGGAAGTAGTGTTAAGTCGCTCTGCATATGCTGTGCTCTCACCCCATCAGCAGGTATTCTCCCCGTTCATGTGGGAAGGTCTGGAATTAGGTAGTTACAAAGCCCCGTGTCACCACCTCCTAACTACATCCAATCTTTCCCAGCTAGGCTAGAAGATGGTCATCACAGGAGAGGCAAGGCAATTAAAAAAACAGAAATCAAAACTGAGGAGAAGCCTCTCTTTCTGCTTTTCTGAAGACTTCTTTCCTGTACAGGGAGGTCCTGCAGGTATAGACAACACCCTGCTTCAACATATCTACTCCCCTTTGAAGAAGCCATCACCCACCAAGGAGTCAGGGCAAGAAAGGGTTCGATGTTCAGTTTCCTTTAATGACCCCCATTCTCCCTGAAGGGCAGGCGCAGGCAGCTAGGCGATGGCAAGAGATGGTCACTTGAAGATCTTGCCCTGATTGAAGGCTTTGCCCACATGCTGGAAGGCCCCAGCCGAGGAAGAGTATTCTCGAACCAGCGTCTGGGTCTCCTCGCTGCTGGGATCCACTTTCCGCCACGTGTATGACTCATGGTCCACCTGCCAATCTGGACTCAGCGGAAAGGCAAGCTCCCGGCCTCGGAAGACCCAGACTCCAGAAATGGAGCCGCTATTGTTGGTTCCAAAGAGAATGACACTGACAGATGCATTTTCCCCCAGTTTGTCCAATCGCTGGTACACTGCAGTCATGAGGTTGCAGCTCATGAAGGTCTGGGTGAGCTCTGCAGGGAAGCGGTACTCGGAGCACCACAGGGACCAGCCATCTTTACCAAAGTGCTCCCCAAAGTACGGCAGCGCCACGGAGAGTGTGTCCTCGTTGGAATGCTTGCACTTAAAATGCATCCAACGCAAAGGTACTCTTGGGCAGGGGAGCAAAGGCATCCTTGGCCTTCGGCTCAGTGGCCGCTGCCCACTCACATTCACCCAGCTCCTTCTCAGGAGCAGGGACAGCTTCCTTCTTCTTCTCCTTCCCCTCGGCCTGGGGCTTCTGCTTCTCTTCTCGAGAAGCTTTCTCTTTCCGTGGGGTGTCCTTCTTAGGCTAGCTCTCTGCAAACTTTTTAGCATCAAACTGGGCCATTTTCTCAGAGTTTCACCTCCCCCAAGACAGCCCGGAACTGGGGCTGGTTAATGCAGGTGAGGAACCAGCGGTTTGTATTAGGGAAGGCCTGGTGGAAAGAAGGCTCCAGAACCTGTTTATAAAGCCACAACAGGGTGCAGACAACTGTGATGTCAGCGAGCATCACACGTTCGCCCACCAGAAAAGTCCTTGTCTTAAGTGAGCAATCAGCAGCCCCAGAATTCGCCTCACCTCATCCTTTGCATTCTCTGTGGTCTGCTTGTGGCGCATGATGCCCAAGGTGGGGAACACCCAGGTACTGGCTGCGGGAACTATGTCGCTATCAACAAGGCTCACCCACTGCACCACCTGGGCTGCTGCTTCGGGAATACTTCCCCGCAGCTCCTCCTTGCTCACATAGTAGGCAATGGCATTGCTCTCGAACACAGAATCCATCGTCCACCTCAAAGGCTGGAACCTTGCCAGCAGGAAATTTACGGAGAAATTGGCGGGTACCATTGGTTTGGCCAAAATGGAAGTGGGGTGGTGCGGAGAGCACGCGCACCTGAGCCCCGCTGTACTGTGCGGCAACGAGGGCCTTGAAGGCCCTGCAGTTTTCAGGATGTGTGTACAGGGTCCCAGCTGCCATGGTGATTCTGCAGAGAAAGGGCGACCTATTTATTTTTAAAACATACTACTTTGCAAAATATTCAATTAAGTTATTAAAATAAGAGTTACAAAAGAGCCTTTGCCTTATGATATATTCACATATATAAGAAAGCTACAGGCATATGAGTGAAATTTCTGAATTACATCTATGCTTACATAAACAATCTCACGTAAAATAAGAATGCTATTCCAATTAGTGATAAGATCATATATTACACACACACAAAATTGTTAGGGTAAACTTCAGTCATCTTGGAAAAATGATATTTAGATTCTCTGTTTTACAACTTGCATCTAAATAAATTGCAAAGGTATTAAAGGTAGAGGTATACAAAACAAAATTATAAATGTAATTGGAGAATATAAAGACTATTTTTGTTATTTTGGGTGATAGAAGACCTTTACAAGCATGATGACAAAATCAGAAATCATTTAAAAACTTATAGAATCAATTACTTATAATGTACAATTAAAATTCAAATGGCAACCTGAGAATAATTTGAAGCATATATAATATACAAACTATATCTAACATATGGATACCTTCCTTAATATTTAAAATAAATACTACAAAATAAAAGAAATCTGTGAAAAGCATAAATAAACAATTCATAAAGAATAAGGGTTAATCAGTTATAATGAAATTTTAAAAAATTCAAGCTGATTATTAAAGAATTTCAAGTTAAACAATAATAAATAACTTTTGTACCTATCAAATTGGCAAATATGTATTCTTAGGGTTATAATGCCTGCTATTATTTAACTGACATTTATTGAGTGCTTTCTGTATGTCAGACACTGTTTTAAAGGTTCAGCATCCTGTTTAATCTTTCCAACAGACAATCCTATAAGTAGGTAGATAACTACCATCTCTAGTCACAGAACAAGGGTGCTGAGATTGGTTAAGTAACTTGCATCATAACTAATAAGTAGCTGAGTCAGGTTTTGATGCCAGAAAATCTGACATCAGAGCCCACATTTTTAATCGAGTATGAAAAAACTGTTGTAAGAAGTGTAAGGTGCTACTATATTTCTAGAGGGCACTTTTACAAAATATCCCCAAAGCACTGAAAATGTACTTGCTGCTTGGAATATCAATTCTACTTCTACATATTTACCCAAGATATAGGTAGAAACACGTGCAAACAATTAGTCACATAAATTTCCATAAAAACTCTTTTATAATGGTAGAAAATTAACAGAAAAGAGATTAAATATTTACTACTTGAGTGCATTATTTGTGGCATATATATGTAATAGAATATCTTTTAGCAATTGAAATACTACTTTTGAAGACTAGTTATTGACAAACAGAGTAAGTATAAAAAACAGATCATAAAACAATATGCATAACAAGAATTTCGCTAGGAGAAGGAGATCAGAAGGAGGGAAGAGAATGAGATCAGAGTTAATTTCTGGCTTCCTCCCTGAAAGTTTTTCTTGAACTGACTGTGTCCATCGATCATGGTCATGATTCCTAACAAGATGACTGACTACACAACTCTTAATCCTTCTAGGTTCTAGAGACAATACCTCCACTCATTCATTTGTGCTTTAGGTTGGTAGCAGCTCACCTGTGACAAGCGCCAGATTATTGTCCTAACCTTTGTGGTTCCTATATAGCCAAATATTTGTAACTACCCTCCTTTTAAAATAAACCTCCTCAAATATCCATTAAAGTTCATTGTGTATTTAGTCTGGAGAAGATATATAGAAGAGGTTAAATAAACACCCCATAGTCCACATTTGAACTCAAAATATGAGTATAAACTCATAAAATATTTTTAAATATTTATTTACTAGTTAGTTCTGTTCACTGAAAAGGTCTAGAGACAATGAGTGACCCAGTAGCAATGAACATCCCCAGGATACAGATTGTGCTTTTGGAATAATGGATGATACCAGGTCGGGTGTGGGTAGGAATGCAAAAGATGACTCTGGACCATCTTGATGTACCAGAGCGTGAAAGTTGACAAAGATTACTGGGACAAATGGGACAATTTGAACTTCATAAAGGATAAACATTGAAATTGATCTAAACTTGTTGGCTATGTTTAAACAAACAAGTTTAAAAAGTATATTAAAAAACAAACCCATAATTGGTTACCTGCTGAAGATAACAGAAAACCAATTCATTCTCTTGAAAACTGGTTAAATCAGAGGAAAGAAATAAACATTATTTTGCCTTTCTATATGAACTAAATTATTGGATAAAAAAATTAGTAGGTGAGGGGAGTTGTCTCTGGAAGTATTTTTCTAGTTTTGGATATTTGAAAAGACTTATAAGACTCAACAGAACATGCTCATTTAAGGCTATTATCTAAAGTCAGAGAAGATGATACAGCAAAAGAAAGGGAGTGCAGGTAGGCATTGGGGATCCGAGAGATAGTCAGATGAAATCTCCCCATGGTTCTTATTCACTTCAGCTTGATCTGTGCAATGAATTTTGAATTTTGGCTTAAAAAGAGCTCAAGGCAGAAGCTTCCAGGAGGTCTTCTGTGCCCTTCTGGTTACATAATCACCCAGCTGTGTGACCAGTTATGCCAATAGAAAACTATCCATAAACAAACTGACTTTGGGGTTTGGGGATCACCAGGGGAGTTTTGGATTTTAAACAAAACATCATAAATTTCAGTGCACTTACCTTGGTCAAGAATCAAAGCCAGATAATCCAGGCATCCCTGGAGATAAAGAGAGAGTTTTCCAAGACCAGCTGTAGATTAACTCTATCCTATAGAGCCTCCTTATGAAATTGTTCCACCTAACAAGTAAAAAAAATAATAGAATCAAAATATCACAAGTTTGCAATCCTTAATGAATTAATGGATTTAGACATTTTGCATCCCAGCCACAAACATCACAGAAAGGGAAAAGGCATTTTGTGCTTCTTGATGAAAGAACACACCATCAATGGAATCGGTCTTGAGATTAATTGATCCTCTGGATACAATGCCAATTTTCAGGCAATAAAGGACAGAAGAACATGATACATTGCACCAGGAGTATGCAATCAGCCAATCTAGACTGACAAACTCAGGTGGCATGTTTGTAGGCTCTTTGAGAAACTATCAGTTGTGTGTTCTTCACCTGAAAAATTATATGAAAAGAAAGGGTGCAATTAAATTGCACCAGGAGTACACAACCAGCAAACCTAGACTGACAAACTCAGGTGACATATTTGTAGGTTCTTTAAGAAACAATCAGTTGTGTGTTCTTCACCTGAAAAATTATATGGAAAGAAAGGGATAGGGCAGGGGAATCTAAAGATTTTTATTTTAACTTATAAGATGTCAAGTTAAAATTTTGGCAAGACTGTATTTTGTGACTAGGGCTGCACACACACTTAGATGATGAAACCATAAACAAATGCAAAGAGACTGGGCTCCCATTGGGATGGAGCATGTGGAGGGGTTTCTGGGGTGACAAATTCTGTTTTTTCACTTAATCAGGGTCAAAAGAACATTTGCCTTATAATATTTCATCAAGTAATACTATTGATGTGTGTGTGGTTTTCCAGATTTGTGTTTTATTTTACGATAAAAAAGTTTAAAAATGTTAGAAACAGAGGTTGGGACCTTGAGTGCTAAGGAAAGGAGTCTGAATTTAATCTGATCATGTGAAATTCTTTAGTGATTATCTTTAATATAATGAACAGATTTTGGAGAAATATAGACTTCAGTGTAAATCACAAAGGATAATCTGAGAATAACTAGGTAAATAGAAATGCCACATTTAAGGTCATCTGGCAATAGTACTTCGTTATTCTTGAGAATTCTAGATCGTATTTGAATAAGAAACTCTTTCTTCAGATACCACTGGCATTGTGGTATAATAACACAATGTATCTGTGACAGCTTCACAAAAAGTGAGCTGGCTCAGGAAAGAGGGAAGACCTAGGCACATCAGGCCCACTGTGGTTCAATGCCAGGGTACCTTTTGGCTTCTTGGACTTTGTATTATAACAACAGATAGTAGAAAATGTGATCTGTGCCTCAGTAATATGTCTAATTTTTAAAAGAATTACTGATCTTCCTTCTCTTTATGCTACTTTAACACAATAGGTAATGACCTGGATTTAAAATGGGAGGTTTTTTTTTTTTGTCCTTAAAATGACTGGATTAGTAAGCAAGCAAAATTACTGTAGCCTTCAAAGAATTTATAGAGAAAGAAATTGGGACCAGAAGACCAAAGTGTAAAAAATTATAATACTAGTTATCATAGGATTTCCCTGTAGTTTTAAATGGAAAGAGTAAGATGGGGGTAAGAGATAATGGTGGGGGGACTTCCCTGGTGGCACAGTGATTAAGAATCCACCTGCCAATGCAGGGGACATGGGTTCGAGCCCTGGTCCGGGAAGATCCCACATGCCACGGAGCAACTAAGCCTGCGCGCCACAACTACTGAAGCCCACGTGCCTAGAGCCTGTGCTCCACAACAAGAGAATCCACTGCAAGAGAAGCCTACGCACTGCAATGAGGAGTAGCCCCTGCTCGCCGCAACAAGAGAAAGCCAGCACACAGCAAAGAAGACCCAACACAGCCAAAAATAAATTAAAAACAAACAAACAAAAAAAAGCTTATATATATAAAAAAAGAAATAATGATGGGAAGAAGTAACCCTTGCTGTAGAGATAAAATTAGATTTTCTTTTAAACACTGGGTGGAGAGTGGAAATTTGAAATGATATCATAACATATAAATGTCTTTTTTTAATCTGGGAGAACAAGAAAAATGTAGTCTTATGGCCATATTTGTACATGTGAAGACATTCCTGAGAAAGTACAAAGGAAAGGAAGAAGGGAATAAAGATTTTGTAAGAAGCATAACCAGCACTAACTTTCCAATTCTGAGCTTTAGAGGATGGCAGACTCTTTTATTCAAAATGACCTATTAGACAATCTAACCATGAATATTCTTAAAAGAAGTGCTTTGTATATTTAATAACTAATATTCTGTATTTTTGATATAGCAAAACACATTGCTTCTTTTTCTTGAAATAATGTCCAATTTCTAAAGTAATAAGAGAAGCAAATAAGGCATAAGTTGCAAAAGTTTATAATATTTTTGTACAATAGCAGGGGAAAGCACACACACAAACACACACACACACAGTTCTGTGTGAATGGTAAAATTGAGTTACTTGAGTTATTATATTTATATTTGGTAACATCCTAAGCTGGCGTAATAGGTGGTCAGACCTAGCACACATGAAAATGAAAAAAGCAAAAAGCGAAATACCAGCCTAGATATGCTTGTGATATGCTAAAAATGAATTTCAAGTACTAAAACACAGCATAAGAGGAAACTATCAAAAAACTGCCAAGGTTGAGATTTAGAAATGTCACTCTCTGATCCTGTTTCCAAACAAAAAGCTTTTATTCTTATGGCAGGTTTTCACAGCTTAACAGATAAGCTTGTGTTAGGTGTTTGCACATTGCTTCTTTGGAGAGATATTTTCTGAAACAAGGAAGTCAGTGTGCATGAGGAAAGAAGGAGTTAATGGGTTAAAACCTGTGTAAATGTTACTCCAGTTAAATTACAGCTTGTTGTTCAGATGAATACTCTTCACTTCTCGTATAGCTTTAAATTATGGACAAATGCTTGCAATTGTGAACTCCCTACATTGTGGTTGCCTGTTTCCAGGCTTCATCAAACAGGGCTGTCCAATGGGATTACTGTAAGCCTTCACGGCGGTCTGCCAGCCACTGATGAGAAACTCATACCCCTGGATGTTAGATTGCTCTCTTTATTCCATCCTTGTGAAGGCTGTGATTGCTGTCACGGTGTTAGGTTAGAAATTAGCATTTTGTGGCCCAAATTTTGCCATCCAGAATACACTCAGAAAAAAAAAAAAAAAAAAAAAAAAACTTCGGAGAATAGTAATTCTTCTGTCAAAAGAAAAAAAAAAAAAATCAGGGTTACCATGATACAGACATCTACAAAACTTAGGTCAGGAAATGTTGTGTGGTCCTGGTGAGCAAAACTGATGCAGGTGGTGTTTTGCTGTTGTCACAGGCCTTGCTTAGAAACCAGTGGTTTTTATTTTATAAAACTAAGACTGACTGAGGGAAATATGGTGTGTCCTTAGAAGTGTTAAAATTTAAAAATAATCTTGGTCTTTAGCATTAAATTTTTAAAAATCTGAATTAATCACAAGAGGCTAGTTAGTACTGGGTCAAAAACCCAATTCTTAACATTGTTTCAGTTCTTATATCTAGAAGCAATGACAATATATTATGTGCTCTCTTGCAATAGTTTATATATATATATATATATATATATATATATATATATATATATGTCTGAGTATGAAAAGATGAAAGATAAAAGAGTTATAAAATATAAAGTGGTAAATATCATTAATTTTGTTTGTGTTTACCCCTTAAATGACAAAATGACTAAAGTAGTGCTATTATAATAAAAAATGTTTCATATCATCAATGATTCTGTAAATGTCCTTGCATTAATATTTTCTCTCTATCCTTTATTTGCTTATACTTGTGTACTTACTAAACCATTGTTAAATAACTACTGATTTTATAGTTTTATGTGAACCTGTCTTGTGGTTAGGACTTACATGTAATTCAATTTCTACTCTTTACAGTAGAGATTAATTACAACGAGAAAAATGAAAGTGATTTAAACTTAGTAAGAAAAAAATGTTATAGTTTCCTTATCTTCTGATTCTTCTTAGGCTATCCACAGACATGCTAATTTTTCCTGTCATTAACAGTGAGCAAGCTAGAAGAAATCTGACATGTGAGGTGCACAGATTCTGTTAGGAGCCTTCATATATATCCACCCAAGTTTATCTGTCATCTTTAATCATGCAAAAGGCAGAATTACTTAATCATTTCATTTTATTGAAAAGAAAAAGAAAGATTTACATTAAAATGATGACATAGAAGAAAAAAAATAAATTGAAAATGATTATGAGGAGAAGCTAAGGCAGAGACTAAAGCTCTGTTGGTTTTGTGATGCTCATTTAAAGCAATGATCTAGTAAAACCAAGACATAAAAGCAGTGATGATGTTAGCTGTTGGGGTATAATCATCTTACCTTTGCATTCCTGGTCTGCATTCTCAGAAAATCATGTGGGGAAGCTAAGACGAATAATTAAACGTTAGACCTAATTATCCACCCCTCCCCATTCTTATCCTAGATTGAATTATATCCTAATAATAATCTTATATAAAGGACCATGACCCCCAAATTTAAATTCAGCACCTTGAAGAGCTTTATACAAAATACTTGTTTTAATTTCAACAGAACGAAATAAGCCAAATCAATCAGACTTCAAGAATTATCAAGTTCAGTTTATGTACATTAGTGTAAGCTTATTTTTCTCTAGCAACATGTTATTTTTGTTCTTAATATATGTTATCAGTGTTCTTTACTCTTAATAGACAATAAACTGTTTTACATAGGCAAAGTCTTTTCTGCATTTTTATATTACAGGAGGCAGATATTTCAAAACAGTTGTCTAGGATATTTTCACTGGTATCTGAGCCCATCCTTTCTATTTTACGTTATTTGTTTCTCTTTTTCCAATTGAAAAACAATAAGTAATTATTCTGAGGATGAGGAATTTTTAAAAGTTTGTAAAGATATTAATTGACAATAATTTTTAAAGTTTTAAAAACATATTATATAAAACAAGGATTTTGAAACAATAGTCAGGTTTCTTCCAATATTTTTTTCTTGACCTTGAAATACATATTGTCTTGTACATTTGAGTTAAAATATTTCTGAAAACAATCTATATTTGAATGGAATCATGTTTAAAATAATCAATTATGTTGAGTAAGAAGAGCAATTATATACAAGGGAGCTGAAATTTAGAAAAAAAGTGTTTTGATCCTTCTAGAACAAATGATAGCTGTGTTCATTCTTTTAACTTTGAATAAATAGTTGTTTAACACCTACTATGTGCCAAGAACTGTACTCGTTATTATGAACAAAATTCCTGGTCTATAAGATACTATATTACATTTTTACCTATAGCATAAATTATTTAAGAATCAAAAAAAAAAAAAACAAAACAAAAAACGAGAGCTATACTCCCTGCTCTCCTAGATATGTAACTGGCCATATTTTTACTAAACTTGGGTGTCTTCTGAACACATACCCAGGTATATAAGCAATCGGTCAGTGACATTAAACTAATTCAATATTTCAGCATATTCAGAATTTATATAGCATTAATAAATTTACTTTTAAATTAAATGACACAATTTGAGGTGACTCAATGTTTTCCATATAAACATATACAGTCAACAGAACATTTCTATGCAATTGAATATAAAAGTTAAAAGGTATAATTGAAAGATTGAGATAATTTTTACATTTAAGTTACAAAGATTATACAAAACTACAGTAATTGTAATGTTGAAAAACCATATAATCTCTACAATTAGGTTTTAGAAAAACATTATTTATGATATCTTCCTTAAGGACTGAGAAGCATATATTAAAAATCAACCATTCTTTTGCTCATCTAAAGTATTTTTAAACTATAAATACCACTTTAAATCATAATCCATTTAAGGAGGTAAAGAAAATTCTGCTTTTCTTTTATTTTATTTCACTGATGATTTTGCTACTAGGAAATTCATAACTCTCCTTTACATATTTAGACAGTCTCGTCATTTACAAAGCCCTATACAGTTATTTGTAAAATAAAATAAAGAATAAACAAAAACTCACAATATATCTAAATAAACCTTTCATAGTTTTTAAGAATTAATTAAGCAAATAAACATCTTACTTTTACACATATTAAAAATATAGTTATATTCAAAAGGGTATTCACATACATGTTGTTGAAAATAGGTAACTGATATTAATTCTATGAATGTATATTTGCAGTGAATTTTGAACTTATTGCAAAATAGAAACAGTGAAATAAAATGTGCAAACGATTGCAATTTACATATTCTTATGTGTATACAAATGAATACTGTGAACAATTTTTTGAAAATAAATTCACAATTTTTAGCACAGCAAAGAAAATTTATTTCCTTTTTCCAATGATCTATTTTAAATATCTTTTAGTATATTTTGTCACAGATTAAATCAAAGACCATTATTTATGCTTGATAAGGATATAAAATTTAATTAAAATACAAATTTCTGCTCTATACTACTATACTGTTGCTTCTCAAAGACAGACAAAAAAATTCAAGCTTAATTTATTTTTATATTGTTTTTGACCTGTTGTGTACTTAAACCTTCAAAAGAAATCTGTCTTTTAAATGTAGTTTTCCTTAAAGTATTATATATTTAAATTACATGAAATTATCTATTACTTTAAAATAAAAATGAAAACTTAGGCTAACAGACAGAAGCAGTTAGAAAAATAAGAATTGTAGTATCAAATACCAAAGGAATGATGACAAATAGGGTTACTTCAATTTTATAGCAATAGGTGGCACTGTTACCTAAACACTCTGATTTGAATTGAAGAACAGTGGAAATGGGTTGTCTCTGTATATAATTTCACATATGTAAACAAATGAGAACACAGATGTTAACTTTAAAAATTCTAGGGAATTTCGCTATCATTATTGCTTAGTATTATTTTATGTATACAGCCAGCAGTATGTCAAATAGCAGAAATGCAGATTAAAATTTATGACAATAAATATGATTAAATAGGTAGACATTTAGTAGAATTCATGAAAATGTTGACTTTTTAATACAAGTAAAAATAAACCACTTAATATTTTTCTTGCAAAATTTTCCTCTTAAATTTCTAATCCTATGGAATTTAGTATTGGAAGTTTTCAGATATTCTAAAAACCAAGCAATAATTCAAAATGCTTAAGTTGATTAATACAATTTATTTTATACTGCCATGTTTCTTCTGGCATTGTTTTGTGTAGTGATGTAAATAAGGCTATCATGTGATGTGCCTATATGTTAAGAATAGTGACCCTTGACAATATGCCACCCATTAGGCTGGTAGTACAAAAATGGAATTTTTTCACCACTGCCAACACAGTCATTGTTTACATCTGAAAGAGAAAAGCAAAGGAATAAAATAGGTTATATATGTGCTCACAGTGTTTATATGTGAGTGAGAATAGCAATAAAGATTGAACCCTTACTAAAACACACAGCACCTCTGTAAATGCTGGATATGTTGACCCTATGGTGGGCGGATTGCAATATGACAATTCCTTCCTCTGGGCAGACACAGCCTGTCACCAGGGCAAGGCTTGCAAAGTTAGATGCAGCCCCCATACCTCCTGCCATCCTGGCAATGCGGCCCAGCGCAAGCCATAGTCTGAGCCAAGCTTTGCAAATTGGTTAATGTTACATCAACTAATGGCTGACATTCCTTCTCCCAGAATTCTCAGAAATGATGGCCAAGCATATGATTTGATGGTCTTTACTACCATGCTGTTTTGCGCTTAGCCAATTTCTACTGTCCTAAGAGAGAACCACGGCACTGGGGTAGACAGTGGGATGCGTGATGCAAAGCCTCTTCAGAAATGAAAGACTTCCTTCTCTGCAGCAAATGCCGCCGGAAACAGTTCTCAGCTTCCAACCCCCTAAGGAGCTGAACAGAAGTGCCTGGCCCAAGGCCACATTTGGTTTCCGGGGAGACGCACCCCTAATGAAAAACATAGGGAAACCTTAGCCTCAACTTGAGACACGTCCTAAGGGTCATCCTAGCTCCAGAACTTTTCATAGAAATGGTTGAGATCTTCATCGAGACTGTATCACAGCTCAGCTTCTCCCTCTGCCCAACGCTGCTTTCTTACTTTCCCTTTCACAGAGGTTGATCCCTTGGACACTTGCTGAGAACCCTCTTGCACACTAATCTCTATCTCCAAGCCTATTTCCTGGGGAATCGAATCTGTGCCCTAAGCTAAGATAGGATACAAATTGTACTAGAGTCAGGATGGTCTTGTAATATTAAGTTCTCTCCTCTGTGCTGTACAGCCAGAAACTAGATCACAGCATGGATAGGACATTTCACAACTGAGATTTTGACTATAAAAATGATCTCAACGTGTGAATAACCGGTTAAAGAAAAAAAAAATGAAAAATTTTATACCAGCAGCTAATACTGGATAATTCTAGTAGAATAATTGAATACTCAGTAAATGTTTGAACTGAAGTTATATGTTGAACAGTATAATTTGATCCATGTTTATTGCATATCATTCATGTGTCAGGCCCTAGGGAGGGACAAAAAGTTAACTAAGACATGGCCTCTGCTCCCAAGAAGCTATTGGATCGGTAGCATTTCCACTCTGTTCACAACCCAATTCATTTATGCTTTGTTATTTAAGGAGACTCAGATATATATTGTGTGGAACAAACAATTTTCCAAGCATACAGCATTTTTCAAGTGATGTAAACCAAGTCATATTGGGTAATTTGGATTTTTTTGATAAAAAAAAATTATACTTTAAAAACAGAATTGTATTTATTCCTTCATCAGGTCTAATACATTTCAGTTGAATGCCATAGTTATGAATTAAAATTTATTCTTAGAAAGATGCACCAGAAAGTATTATTATAAATAATTTTCATGGTGGCCCTAAGCAATTAATATCTTTTTTAGAGCTACTAAGAATCATATTTATTTATATAATTCTGCAGTCGTAAAAACATATCATCTATCTCTGCTTCCACCCTCGTCCACAGCATCCTTCTCCCTCTTTGGCAGGATAGAAATGGAGTCTAAAAATCAGTCTCAGCACAGGACTTGAGGGAGTTATCATTAATTAATCAGAGTTGACACTGGACCCTCTTTGCTATCCAAACTAGTCAAATTATATCACTTTATAGTAGAAGGTGCTAAATTGAGATTTAGAAAAATGAAAACCCTTGCCTAGAAAAAAAAATGACTTGTTTTGGTGTCCTAATCTTCCAGTCTTTTTCCTTTCTCATACCTCTCTCTGCTGTGCTATCAAACCACTGAATTACCAAAATTCTTTTTTAATGAAAATGAGATTATAGATTAATTTGTCCTGTACTATGCTCCTAGATATACATTGTTGAAGCCAAATTGTTTGGCTTCAGCATCTTTGTATTTCATATTGATTAATCATGTAGAATCTACAACAAAATTCAAGTGGATAAATTTATTAAGATAGTCTTTTTCTAATTTCTTGTAATAGTAAGCCAATTATCAAATTCAGTAGCTGATTTCAAGCTTTCATCAAACATTGGCATAAGGTATTATTAAAATTTCTAATGATTTAAATTCAAGAAACAGATAAAAGAGAACTCAAGTGTCACAGTTATATGGCTGAGAGCTTCTTACCTTTTTTATTATAAAACATAGCTATCTTTTTGGATAGAGAAAATAATTTATAATAGCAGGCCTTGACCTCTAATTCACCTTGCTGCATTTTGCAGTGGAATATGTGTGATGGTAATACCATTTACTATCGTTGTTGTACTCACTTCATGAGTTCATTTCACGGAGGCATGATACTTGGCAAAGCAAAGCAAACCAACAAACTCTAATTTTTTTCCAATCACTACAAATGGAAATTTTAATAGTCTATAAATTAGAGCAATGGGACACGATGCAATATGAAAAAGGATAGTCCAGAAGATGGCCGAAGAAGACACAAAGCAGCAACAGTATCCATACCTTAAGAGATAGACTTTGAAAATAATAATAGCTCTCCACTATTGATGTTTATAAATGCCAGGAACAGGTTTAAGTGCTTTTTAGGTACTTTTCTATGCTTAATATGCTCTATGATTGTTTTTTTTTTTTTTTTTAATATTTTATTCAAATCACATTTATTTTAAATTTATTTATTTATTTATTTATGGCTGTGTTGGGTCTTCGTTTCTGTGCGAGGGCTTTCTCCAGTTGCGGCAAGCGGGGGCCACTCTTCATCGCGATGCGCGGGCCTCTCACTATCGCGGCCTCTCTTGTTGCGGAGCACAGGCTTCAGACGCGCAGGCTCAGTAATTGTGTCTCACGGGCCTAGTTGCTCCGCGGCATGTGGGATCTTCCCAGACCAGGGCTCGAACCCGTGTCCCCTGCATTGGCAGGCGGATTCTCAACCACTGCGCCACCAGGGAAGCCCTCTATGATTGTTTTTATTCATAGTTGGAAGATGAGGTAACCAAGGACAGAGAAGTCAAGCGACTTACCAATGAACCTAATACTGGGAGAAATGAGATTCAAATATCCACGCAGTCTAACTTCCAAATTGGGTCTCTGTGATATTGTATGATAGCTGCCTCTTGGGAATTTCAAATAAATATTAATGATGAATATGCCAAAATTATGAGGCAATTCTACTTTTTCCTTTAAAAAGTAGCAGTGTCATCTAAAACAAATCTACAAAGACAACATGTTTGCTAAGTCATCACATTGAAAGCACCAGCTGCAGAATCCTGTGGTTCGACTCCAGAAATGTACTGAACCCCTGAAAGGACACACAGAATGCTACATGTATGTGCATATAGATTTATCTGTGGGGACTGGGTTCATAGAATCCATAACAATCTCAAAAATATCCGATTGGTGACACAAAAACTTTTACAACAATTTCCTTAGTATGTCGTTTAACTTGAGTCACAAAGATATATATGTATATATACCCATACATACGTGTATATATAATAGCTAGGTCTGTATATGAAGGCACCTGTATATTCATGAGTGTATGTAGACAGACACACAGAATCCTAGTAAATGTTATTTTGCATGACTTTAGCAGGAGACAACATTGTTTTAACCTTCCTTTCATCCCAAATACTTTTTTCACAAGCTTATCTCAAAAGGTTGTGCCAGTGCAAGTAACTTATCAAGAAATGTTTTCATTTAGTTTTCTTTAAAGACTTTGTATTTAAAGGAACTAGAAAACTGTGATCACCTGTTGACTTGGGCAAAATTCTACTGAAGCAAAGGCTGAGGCATTTGTTTGTATGCCTGGTGTGGGTTATATTTCCTGTATACATACATAATGAGGACAACCTTTGAAAAATTTGGTTCTAAATGTCAAGAACCAAAAAGAACTCTATCATGTGTGTGATTAATATGTTTCACTATCTAAAAGAATATTCCATCATGTAGTAGGAATGTCACATTACCATAATTTTCTTATATCAAATGCATACATTTAGCAAGTACATTATGATAGTGTCTGCCCTGAAAGAAGAAAATTCGTTTTGTACTGAGCTTCATGACGTGCCAGTGCTGAACTGTCCAATATACTTTAAAAATAGATCAATATTTTAGAAGTAATTTTTGTATCCTTTGTTTAGCATTTCAATACATTTAAATAAGCTGGCTTTTTTTCCACAGAGTGCAAAGTAAACTAGAGTTTGGTAAGAATCTTGTTAAGAGGATCAATGCAGACGCAATGTAAAGTGGACAAGGTGTATCTTTTCATTTTTACTACTTGTTAAATTGTGTATTTTGTCCAAATTGTCCAATAATTACCAGATCTTTATTTAATTTTAGGTTCTGTAGTAGAATGGTCATTATCTGATTTACTCTTATGCTTATAAATCAAGTATAATTTATTATAGGGACTTATTTGAGAGTTAAATATAGCAGAAAAAAGAATATTTGTAAGTCAAAGAAAGTAAAACCAGGAAATTTCTACTGGATTATTATAATTTTTTTAACTTGAATTTTAAAATTTAGAAACCTGTTCAAGATATGAGTATAAATTATAAGTGGAATATATACATTTGCCAATATTACACTATTTGGGGTTTTTGATTTTCATATGGTTCAAGTTAACATATTGGGGGATAATAATGCCATTGTTATCCTATGACATATTTATAAAAATAGAGCTTTTCTTTGAAAATGATATCATATTTCATCTACATACTTTACAACTATGGTTACAATATTAGTTCTTCTGCCTCACATCTGCAAGTATATACTGTCTACTTAAATTGGAAAAATAATCATGTTTTCATTAGAAACCCCTATTTCCACAGCTAGAATGCACACTTATTGCACTAAATTTGCAAATGAGTAGGTGATATCGGAAATCGTCTGTGATCTTAGGTAGCAGTCTGTGGTCTAGTAGAGATCCGGATCTTGTCAGATTTCTATGGTAAATTATTTGTTCAGAGTTTTGTTTGTTTGCACTTTGCTTCACGATCACCAAGTAACGCACATTGTGTCACTCTACGCTGATTGTGACACTAGCTGGCGCACCTCTCTATGCTTCCTCCCCCTTGAGTTTACAATGCGTCATCTTGTACTTTCAAATAGCATGTCTCTGCTGGTCATACAAACAATGAACCTTTAGACACTGCTTCTCTCTTAAACTCCAGACTTTATTTGTAAATTACATACATATGTATGACTGGATATCTTTTTTAAAGCTGTATTCATATTTTCCTCTAACATGGCTTTCCAAAGCTGGCACCTGAAGAGCTCTATCATCTTCTCAACTCAAAAGAGCCTTAGGATCATCTTTGATTCCTCCTTTTTCTTCTTCTTTCTTAGTAAATGAAATTAGTGGCTCCAAAATAACTTTTCTTTCTCTTCCCACTGCCACTCTGTTGATTCTGGAAGTTACCGTCACACACTAGAACCTACTGTAATAGCCCCTTGATTTGTCTCCATGATAGTTTTCTGCTCCCCCAACCATCCTTTACACCATCACTAGATAAATGAACCTATTACTATCCATTTCCAATATATTTCATAGCTCCTAAGTGTTTCCCAGTTGAAGGTGAGATGATTTGGCTTGTTATTTATGGTCCTGAATAATTTAGATCCTGCATTCTCTCGCCTGTATTCCTTCTGGCCTCTCCCCAACCTCTTTCTTAAATTATTCTCTTTACTAAAAATTTTACTCTGCTCATCTATCTCATTACTTGCACTTGTAATATTGCATGCACTAGAATATTCTCTTCCCAGCCTACTTACCAGCTGTACTTTTCTAAACTGTCCTAACAGTTATTCCCTAATATTTTGAAGAGATTACTTTGTGCAGCCTTTTGATAATCTTTCTATTATTGTCTTGAATTACAAATTATAAATTTATTGTTATTTACTTTTCATGTTTTCTTTCCCTAACTAGACTGTGGACTTCTTTTTTTTTTTTTCAGCATCTTTATTTTAGTATAATTATTTACAATACTGTGTTAGTTTCTGCTATATAACAGAGTGAATCAGATATACGTATACATATATTCCCATATCTCCTCCCTCTTGCATCTCCCTCCCATCCTCCCTATCCCACCCCTCTAGGTGGTCACAAAGCACAGAGCTGATCTCCCTGTGCTATGAGGCTGCTTCCCACTACCTATCTATTTTACATTTGGTAGTGTATGTATGTCAATGCTACTCTCTCACTTTGTCCCAGCTTACCCTTCCCCCTCCCCGTGTCTTCAAATCCATTCTCTACGTCTGCATCTTTATTCCTGTCCTGCCCCTAGGTTCTTCAGAACCATTTTTTTTTTTTTTTTTAGATTCCATATATATGTGTTAGCATATGGTATTTTTCTCTTTCTGACTTGCTTCACTCTGTATGACAGTCTCTAGGTCCATCCACCTCACTACAAATAACTCAGTTTCGTTTCACTTTATGGCTGAGTAATATTCCATTGTATATATGTGCCACATCCTCTTTACCCATTCATCTGTCGATGGACACTTAGGATGCTCCCATGTCCTGGCTATTGTAAATAGTGCTGCAATCAAAATTGTGGTACATGACTATTTTTCAACTATGGTTTTATGGGGGTATATGCTCAGTAGTAGGATTGCTGGATCATATGGTAGTATTATTTTTACTTTTTTAAGGAACCTCCATACTGTTCTCCGTAGTGCCTGTATCAGTTTACATTCCCACCAACAGTTCAAGAGGGTTCCTTTGTCTCCACACCCTCTCCAGCATTTATTGTTTACAGATTTTTTGATGATGGCCATTCTGACCAGTTTGAGGTAATACCTCATTGTAGTTTTGATTTACATTTCTCTAATGATTACTGATGTTGAACATCCTTTCATGTATTTGTTGGCAATCTGTATATCTTCCTTGGAGAAATGTCTATTTAAGTCTTCTGCCCATTTTTTGATTGGGTTGTTGGTTTTTTTGATATTGAGTTGCATGAGCTGCTTGTATATTTTGAAGATTAATCCTTTGTCACTTGCTTCGTTTCCAAATATTTTCTCCCATTCTGAGGATTGTCTTTTTGCCTTGTTTATGGTTTCCTTTGCTGTGCAAAAGCTTTTAAGTTTCATTAGGTCCCATTTGTTTATTTTTGTTTTTATTTCCATTTCTCTAGGAGGTGGGTCAAAAAGGATCTCGCTGTGATTTATGTCATAGAGTGTTCTGCCTATGTTTTCCTCTAAGAGTTTTATAGTGTCTGGTCTTACATTTAGGTCTTTAATTCATTTTGAGTTTATTTTTGTGTATTGTGTTAGGAAGTGTTCTAATTTCATTCTTTTACATGTAGCTGTCCAGTTTTCCCAGCACCACTTATTGAAGAGACTGTCTTTTCTCCATTGTATATTCTTGTCTAAGTTATCAAAAATAAGGTGACCATATGTGTGTGGGTTTATCTCTGGGCTTTCTATAATGTTCCATTGATCTATATTTCTGTTTTTCTGCCAGTACCATACTGTCTTCATTACTGTAGCTTTGTAGTAGAGTCTGAAGTCAGGGAACCTGATTCCTCCAGCTCCATTTTTCTTTCTCAAGTTTGCTTGGTTGTTCGGGGTCTTTTGTGCTTCCATACAAATGTGAAATTTTTTTGTTCTAGTTCTGTGAAAAATGCCATTGGTAGTTTGATAGGGATTGCATTGAATCTGTAGATTGCTTTGGGTAGTATAGTCATTTACACGATGTTGATTCTTCCGATCCAAGAACATGGTGTATCTCTCCATCTGTTTGTATCATCTTTAATTTCTTTCATCAGTGTCTTATAGTTTTCTGCATACAGGTCTTTTGTCTCCTTCGGTAGGTTTATTCCTAGGTATTTTATTCTTTTTGTTGCAATGGTAAATGGGAGTGTTTCCTTAATTACTCTTTCAGATTTTTCATCATTAGTGTATAAGAATGCAAGAGATTTCTGTGCATTAATTTGGTATCCTGCTACATTACCAAATTCATTGATTAGCTCTAGTAGTTTTCTGGTGGCATCTTTAGTATACTCTATGTATAGTATCATGTCATAGGTAAACAGTGACAGCATTACTTCGTCTTTTCCAATTTGGATTATTTTTATTTCTTTTTGTTCCCTGATTGTTGTGGCTAAAACTTCCAAAACTATGTTGAATAATAGTGGAGAGAGTGGGAAACCTTGTCCTGTCCCTGAGCTTAGTGGAAATGTTTTCAGTTTCTCACCATTGAGAACAATGTTGGCTGTGGGTTTGTCATATATTGCCTTTATTATGTTGAGTTAAATTCCCTCTATGCCTACTTTCTGGAAGGTTTTTATCATACATGCATGTGGAATTTTTTCGAAAGCTTTTTCTGCATCTATTGAGATGATCATATGGTTTTTCTCCTTCAATTTGTTAATATGGTGTATCACTTTAATTGATTTGTGTATATAGAAGAATCCTTGCATTCCTGGGATAAACCCCTCTTGATCATGGTGTATGATCCTTTTAATATGCTTTTGGATTCTGTTTGCTTGTATTTTGTTGTGGATTTTTGCATCTATGTTCATCAGTGATATTGGCCTGTAGTTTTCTTTTTTTGTGACATCTTTGTCTGGTTTTGGTGTCAGGGTGATGGTGGCCTCATAGAATGAGTTTGGGAGTGTTCCTTGCTCTGCTATATTTTGGAAGAGTTTGAGAAGGATAGGTGTTAACTCTTCTCTAAATGTTTGTTAGAACTCACTTGTGAAGTCATCTGGTCCTGGGCATTTGTTTGTTGGAAGATTTTTAATCACAGTTTCAATTTCAGTGCTTGTGATTGGTCTGTTTATAGTTTCTATTTTTTCCTGGTTCAGTCTCGGAACATTGTGTTTTTCTAAGAATTTGTCCAATTCTTCCAGGTTGTCCATTTTATTGGCATATTGTTGCTTGTAGTAATCTCTCATGATCGTTTGTATTTCTGCAGTGTCAGTTGTTACTTCTCCTTTTCATTTCTAATTCTATTGATTTCAATCTTTTTCCTTTTATTCTTGATGAGTCTGGCTAATGGTTTATCAATTTTGTTTATCTTCTCAAAGAACCAGCTTTTAGTTTTATTGATCTTTGCTATTGTTTCCTTCATTTCTTTTTCATTTATTTCTGATCTGATCTTTATGATTTCTTTCCTTCCACTAAATTTGGGGGTTTTTTTTTCTTATTTCTCCAATTGCTTTAGGTGTAAGGTTAGGTTGTTTATTTGAGATGTTTCTTGTTTCTTGAGGTAGGATTGTATTGTTGTAAACTTCCCTCTTAAAACTGCTATTGCTGCATCCCAGAGGTTTAGGGTAGTAGTGTTTTCAATGTCATTTGTTTCTAGGTATTTTTTAATTTCCTCTTTGATTTCTTCAGTGATCTCTTGGTTATTTAATAGTGTATTGTTTAGCCTCCATATGCTTGTATTTTTTACAGATTTTTTTCCTGTAATTGATATCTAGTCTCATAGCGTTGTGGTCGGAAAAGATACTTGATATGATTTCAATTTTCTTAAATTTACCAAGGCTTGATTTGTGACCCAAGATATGATCTATTCTGGAGAATGTTCTGTGAGCACTTGAGAAGAAAGTGTATTCTGTTGTTTTTGGATGGAATGTCCTATAATCTCAATTAAGTCCATCTTGTTTAATGTGTCATTTAAAGCTTGAGTTTCCTTATTTATTTTCATTTTGGACAATCTGTCCATTGGTGAAAGTGGGGTGTTAAAGTCACCTACTATTATTGTGTTATTGTCGATTTCCCCTTTTCTGGCTGTTAGCAGTTGCCTTATGTATTGAGGTGCTCCTATGTTGGGTGCATATATATTTACAATTGTTATAGTTTCTTCTCGGATTGATCCCTTGATCATTATGTAGTTTGCTTCTTTGTCTCTTATAATCGTCTTTATTTTAAAGCCTATTTTGTCTGATATGAGAATTGCTACTCCAGCTTTCTTTTGGTTTCCATTTGCACGGAATATCTTTTTCCATCCCCTCACTTTCAGTCTGTATGTGTCCCTAGGTCTGAAGTGGGTCTCTTGTAGACAGCATATATATGGGTCTTGTTTTTGTATCCATGCAGCTGGTGTCTGTCTTTTGGTTGCAGCATTTAATCCATTTATATTTAAGGTGCTTATTAATATACATGTTCCTATTACCATTCTCTTAATTTTTGGGGGTGTGTTTTGGTAGGTCTTTTCCTTCTCTCGTGTTTTGCCTAGAGAAGTTCCTTTAGCATTTATTGTAAAGCTGGTTTGGTGTTGTTGAGTTGTCTTAGCTTTTGCTTGTTTGTAAAGTTTTAATTTCTCTAAGAATTAATTAAATTCCTCTAGGAATTCTCAAGGAATGAGATCCTTGCTGGGTAGAGTAATCTTGGTTGTAGGTTTTTCTGCTTCATCATTTTAAATATGTCCTGCCACTCCCTTCTTGCTTGCAGAGTTTCTGCTGAAAGGTTAGCTGTTAACCTTATGGAGATTCCCTTGTATGTTATTTGTTGCTTTTCCCTTGTTGTTTCTAATATTTTTTCTTTGTATTTAATTTTCGATAGTTTGATTAATATGTGTCTTGGCGTGTTTCTCTTTGTATTTCTCCTGTGTGGGACTCTCTGCCCTTCCTGGACTTGATTGGCTATTTCCTTTCCCATATTAGGGAAGTTTTCAACTATAATCTCTTCAAATATTTTCTCATTCCCTTTTTTATCCTCTTCTTCTGGGACTCCTCTAATTTGAATGTTGATGTGTTTAATGTTGTCCCAGAGATCTCTGAGACTGTCCTTAATTCTTTTCATTCTTTTTTCTTTATTCTGCTGTGTGGTAGTTATTTCCACTATTTTATCTTCCAGGTCACTTATCCATTTGTCTGCCTCAGTTATTCTGCTATTGATTCCTTCTAGAGAATTTTTAATTTCATTTATTGTGTTGTTATTCATTGTTTGTTTGCTCTTTAGTTCTTCTACGTCTTTGTTAAACGTTTCTTGTATTTTCTCCATTGTAGTTTCAAGATTTTGGATCATCTTTCCTATCATTATTCTGAATTCTTTTTCAGGTAGACTGCCTATTTCCTCTTCATTTGTTTGGTCTGGTGGGTTTCTACCTTGCTCCTTTATCTGGTGTGTATTTCTCTGACTTCTTATTTTGCTTAACTTACTGCATTTGAGGTCTCCTTTTTGCAGGCTACATGTTTATAGTTCCTGTTGTTTTTGGTGTCTGCTCCCAGTGGTAAGGTTGGTTCAGTGGGTTGTGTAGGTTCCTGGTGGAGGGGACTAGTGCCTGTGTTCTGGTGGATGAGGCTGGATCTTGTCTTTTTGGTGGGCAAGACCAAGTCTGGTGGTGTGTTTTGGGGTGTCTGTGACCTATTATGTTTTTAGACTGCATCTCTGCTAATGGGTGGGTTTATGTTTCTGTCTTGCTAGTTGTTTGGCATAGGGTGTCTAGCAGTGTAGCTTGCTGGTCGTTGAGTGGAGCTGGGTCTTCGTGTTGAGATGGAGATCTCTGTGAGAGCTTTTGCCATTTGATATTACGTGGGGCCAGTAAGTCTCTGGTGGACCAATGTGCTGTTCTTGGCTCTCCCACCTCAGAGGCTTGGCATGACACTGACCAGAGCACCAAGACCCTGTCAGCCACATGGCTCAGAAGAAAAGGGAGAAAAAGAAAGAAAGAAAGAAAGAAAGAAAGAAAGAAAGAAAGAAAATAAGTATAATAAAGTAAAATAAAGTTATTAAATAAAAAATATTATTAAAAATAAAAAATTAAAAAGTAATAAAAAAAAGAGAGAAGCGAGCAACTAAACCAAAAATAAATCCACCAATGATAACAAGCACTAAAAACTAAACTAAAAAAAAACAAAAACAAAAACAAAACCCAGTACAGACAGAACCCTACGACAAATGGTAAAAGCAAAGCTCTACAGATAAAATCACACAAAGAAGCATACACATACAAACTCACAAAAAGAGAAAAAGGGAAAAATATATATAGAGAGAGAGAGAGAAAAAAAAATTAAGGGAACAACCAAATCAATAAACAAATCTACCAGTAGTAATAAGCTCTAAATTCTAAACTAAGACAAACATAAAACCAGAAAGAAATTAGATGCAGAAAGCAAACCCCAAGTCTACAGTTGCTCCCACAGTCCACCACCTCAATTTTGGGATGATTCGTTGTCTATTCAGGTACTCCACAGATACAGGGTACATCAAGTTGACTGTGGAGATTTAATCTGCTGCTCCTGAGGGTGCTGGGAGAAATTTCCCTTTCTCTTCTTTGTTTACACAGCTCCTGGGCTTCAGCTTTGGATTTGGCTCTGCCTCTGTGTGTAGGTCACCTGAGGGCATCTGTTCCCTGCCCAGGCAGGACGGGCTTAAAGGTGCAGCTGATTAGAGGGCTATGGCTCACTCAGAACGGGGGGAGGGAGGGGTACAGAATGCGGAATGCGGGGTGAACCTGAGGCGGCAGAGGCAGGCGTGACTTTGCAATAACCTGAGGTGCGCCTTGTGTTCTCCCTGGGAAGTTGTCCATGGATCACGGGACCCTGGCCAGGGTGGGCTGCACAGGCTCCCAGGAGGGCAGGTGTGGATAGTGACCTGTGCTTGCACACAGGCTTCTTGGTGGCTGCAGCAGCATTAGCATCTCATATCCATCTCTGGTGTCTGCACTGATAGCCACGGCTCTCACCCATCTCTGGAGCTCGTTTAAGTGATGCTTTGAATCCCCTCTCCTCGTGCATCCCAAAACAATTGTCTCTTGCCTCTTAAGCAGTTCCATACTTTTTCCTGGACTCCTTCCCGGCTAGCTGTGGCACACTAGCTCCCTTCAGGCTGTGTTCACAAAGCCAACCCCAGTCCTTTCCCTGGGATCTGACCTCCGAAGCCCGAGCCTCAGCTCCCAGCCCCCATCTGTCCTGGCGGGTGAGCAGAAAATCCTCTCAGGCTTGTGAGTGCTGGTCAGCACTGATCCTCTGTGCGGAAATCTCTCCACTTTGCTCTCTGAACCCCTGTTGCTGCGCTCTTCTCGTGGCTCCAAAGCTTCACCCCTCCACCACCTGCAGTCTCTGCCCACGAAGGGGATTCCTAGTGTGTGGAAACTTTTCCTCCTTCACAGCTCCCTCCCCGAGGTGCAGGTCCCATCCTTATTCTTTTGTCTCTGTTTTTTCTTTTTTCTTCTGCCCTCTCCAGGTACGTGGGGAGTTTCTTGCCTTTTGGGAAGTCTGAGGTCTTCTGTCAGCCTTCAGTAGTTGTTCTGTAGGAGTTGTTCCACATGTAGATGTATTTTTGATGTATTTGTGGGGAGGAAGGTGATTGCCACGTCTTACTCCTCTGCTATTTTGAAGGTCCCCTGACTCTGGGCTTCTTGAAGGCAAATTATTACCTAACATTTTCCATCTTTCATTGCCTCTTAGTGCCTAGCATCATTCCAAATGCTTAAGGTATGCTCCAGAAATACTTTCCAACTTTATAGAGTATAAAATATTAAACAATTATTGCCCAATTTTGATTTCTGGGAAAAATCAGAAGGAACATAAGTTAACAAACAGTAAGGAGAACTGCCTGCAGTAAGGAGACACACAGGATGTGTCTGAAAAGAGGTTGCATAATCCAATAGGGTCAAAGAAGCAGGATGTAGAGAGCTGAGCACATGCTGCTAGTAGAGGTGAATTGCAGAGTGATGAGAGGGAGGTGGTTTATGATTAGGAATATTTTTAAAGAGCTTAGCAGAGACCAAAATAAAAGTTTATGAATGTCTGGTTGTACAATTGTATATCCAATTCATTCGAAGACTATTTCTTTTTAGGTTATAGTGTCTGATTTTTCACTCTTTTTACATTTATAAATGCTATTAAATCTGATAAGGTGCTTAATACTTTAATAATTTAAATAGGATCAGTTGGGAACTATGGCGCAGAGAAAGTTGAAACCACGTAGAGAACTGTACTGGGGAAATCAACCTAATCATTGGCAGGCAAATACACACAACTCTATGTGATGACAAATTTATATAGGATAAGAGGGCATAACACCCAATGGAGGTAAATCCATTGGGCAAGGCATGAAAGCAGGAGGTCTAAGCTGAACTTTGGTGTTAGTGCTAGCTATGGTAATAATGATTGAAATGATAAAAATAACAAGGTGGTGGTGGTGACACCACCGCCATATGGCATCACATATGTTGGTGATGTATTATTATTCTGGATTATATTAATTAGTAGAGTATAAATTAAGGAATTCAAGGTAGAAGCTTAGTTCTTTAAGACTGGGTCTAAAAGTACAAGGTAGGAACAACCATTGTACTGTAGATGCCAAATAAAACACCTTGGGTCACAGCCTTTACTGTACTAATGAATCTTGCTGCCCCAATTCGCTGGGGGAATAATGTGTGATGTAGATAAATAAAAATGAAAATACTGTATAATTTCTGACTTGTGCTAGTCAACGTGGGCTCTGGGCTATAGTGATCAACACTTCCCGGGTGCCATTTTGTTCAATATGGTATCCCCTGAAGTTACGCAATGCCAAAGTCTTGCCTGGGCCTGGTTGTATCCATGCACATAGCTTATTGATCCAATGAAAATGTCAGATATCAATTTATCATCTCATTTGAGCAAGATCAAATTGCTTATAATATTTTTGCTTGCATTTTCAGGTTCTAGTAATATGGTTTTATTATTATGAATTCAAGTTGTAAATTAAAATTCATGGAAATATTTATCATTACAAATGCATCATGTTTTCTGAAATAACAAAGTTAGACACACAACAATAAAAAATAAAACCAACAAAACACAAGCAAAATCATGGTGCCTTGTCAAAAGAGCAATGATCAATCACTTATTTATAGAATTTTATCATATCAGCAACTTAATCATAGTTGATTATATGTATAGATTTAATTTGATTATGTCAGATGGCAACTTCTTAAAATCTTAATAGTGGGGAGAAAGTTAAGATGCTTTCTGAAAAATATTGTTTATAATTAAAGATAATGTATTGACATCTCAGAATTCTTTTTATGTTAGGCTAAAAATCTAGATTTTTTTTCTGAAATTATGAGATCTTCCAAATGATCTTCTAGATCCCAGAAACTGCAATAAGTTGGACCACGCTGTCAGTAAGATCAGATACTGTAATAGAATAAAAAAAAACACTTGTCACTTAAGCCTCAAAGCATTCTATAAATGAATTTGATAGTTTATATTGAAACATGTCAGGCAGGTAGAAAAAAATATGTTTAAATGTGGATAATAATACCTGAGTTTTCTGTTAACATTCCCCTTAATGCTGGCAGAGAATTTGCTGGCAAATACAGATCTTTTCCTTGCAACTGTAAGTTAGTTTCTATCTGTAAGAAGTCCTCAGGTGACAATGTCTTTTCCATATTTGTGTCCTAGGAATCTAGTACATGATCTGGTTCAAACTAGATGCTGATTCCATGGCTAGCGAATAGATGAGTGAATTAAACTACAAATGAAAGCAGGAAACAAAAAATTAAAGAATATAAAGGGTTTAAACAATATGAGTACAATATTTAAGAACTTCATCATGCCTCTGGTGCATAATCTGCACCAAAAAAAAAATTTTTTTCCCCTCCTTTCCTGGGTTGCTACATCAGTGTGTTCACGAAATTGATGGAGTCATTGATACCCTGTTGTCTGGCAAGCAGTGACAAAGTTGTGCTTCCTTCAACTAATTCCATCTCTAGACCATTTTTAATCTTTCTTATTTTCTTTTTCATGTTAGTTTTCAGCCCCAGATGATCAGGATTTGGTTTCTTTTTTTATGCTAACTCACCCACGCTTAACCTAACTTAGGCAAATTTGAAAATCCTTTGTTTAAGAATGCAATCCCCTTGCAGATATCTTTATGAAAGAAAACCAGGAGTCAGAGAAGGGAAGTGGATTGCACAAATCTATGAAAAGACTAAGTGGCAGAGTCGGCAATTGAACAGCTATCATCTCTTTCATGGTATATGGAAACTCCTATTCATCTGGGGTGATATTGTCTGGTCATCTCTGTCTCCCTTCCTAGAACATCTGGATCCCATCTTGTCCCTCCCTGACTCTACTTTGTTCCCTGTGATATGAGACCTGTTTTGCATCACCCAGTCTCCCTCACCTATTGACTTTTGGTTGTTTCAGCTAATGGGATGTACCAGAAGAATATGGGAGAGTGGGAGAGAAGATGGGGAAAAGTGTGCATGTTTTTTCTCTGATCTTTTTGCTCTTCACTGCAGTTTGTGGTACTTACTGTGTCTCCCCATAACCTAGGGCTCCTCCTCAAGCCTTCAGTTCCCACTGGGTTCCAGTAACTCTGTTTTCTCCCCCTCCCTTTTCAGGACTAGACTGGCCCCTTTGTTCTCTTAAACCCAATTACACCTCTGTTAATAGATCTTTCTTTAAAATCTCTTCTAGTGTCTGAGTTGTAGTCTCTTTCTTACCAGGAAACAGAAATGAACAATAGATAAAATGATCACTTAAAAACTGGGAAGCTTTGTTGATTAAAGTTTAAAATCTAAATTCAAATGCTCAACTAAGTCTATTTTTGGTTCTCAAATCTTATGTAATATTTTTCTTGCATTTTCTGCATGAAGTTAAAATCTTAAGTTAAAATGCAAACTTCTCCTAACTCTGCTAAGATGCAGAATGAAAGAAAAGGGATTATGTTTTTAAAAATAATTTTTTCTTGAATTAAAAAATTATATATTTGGAATTATTATTTCTTTTGAGACAATAAAGTACTTCTGGTAAGGAGTCGCTTTTTCCCTTTCCCTTTAAATGGCAGTGAGTTTATTGAAAGATTTCTGTGTGATGGTGCAATGTTTAAATTAAATATAGATTTGGGGTTCTGAGTCTGCTGAGATGAGTGTGCTGAAAACACGAATGGACCAGTCAAAACAAACTGGAATGATGGTTGTTGAATTGGTTAGCATTTGTTTATTTTGTAGACAAACAATTTGACTTTTTCTCAGCCTAAACTGAAACAAATGGCTTTGGTGGTGTCAAGATTAGATGATGTAATCAGGGTTTACATCTTAAGCAAGTCAGTTCTTGGGTTCCATTAAAGTTACAATAGAAGTGGCATTAAAAAATAAACTTTGTCATTGCTACTTGCTTTTCCTCTGGAATTTTGTAGCACAATGAACCAAACTATAGCCTCAGTCTATTTTTAGTACTGTCATCTCCAAGTCCAAAACTAATTTTGTCAATCCATACAACTACTCCCAGTCTTTAAAGCTGTCCATCAGAAACATTATTGCTTGCCTGGACTATGTGTTTAGAGACTCTAATCTTTTATACCTCCAGGTATAAAAGTCACGTCTACACAGCTATAACTCTTGGCAGAAGAATCCAGTTCATTGTGGCTCAGCACTCTTTTAAAGGACTTTTTTTTCCCTTCACTGTCAAACATAGATTGATATCCCATAGAGCCATAATTTTTATCTAAAAATATTTAAAATATTTAAAATTTTTTTAAATTTAAATAAATACATATGAGACTATATGATCCCATCTATTATTAACTTATTTTATAACAGAATAGTTAAGAAGTATGCCTCCCAAAACTATGATACCATGCATTGATTTAGTAAAGGAAGTACAAATAAAATGCCTAGAGAATTCACGAAAAAAGTGGATTATTAAAATTACTTTTCACACTAATAAACTGGTTTTACTTCTAAATATATTACATAAGCTAGACTATATTATCCTAGTTATAATATATATTATATTATATATCCTATATTATATAAGTGTATTACACTAGCTAGACTGAACATTTTTTGAGGGCAGAGAACAGGAATTCATATCTCATCAGGGACAAAGCATTACTTCTTGCCCACAATAAGAGTTCAATAGCTGCTTTTGAGTATTGAAATACTAGTAATACTCCGGTGTGAAACAATTCAAAAGGGCACGGCACTTCTTGATCAAACGTTCTGAGAAAGCAACTGTTTCTGAGAAGGAAACCAAATTTGGAGTAGAGATCATAAAAATAAAAAACATAAGCATGCAAGATGGGACCCTGTATTCTCCACATCCAATGCCCTCAAACTATGAGTAATCCTAGAATACCGAGATCACAAGGATCTCTTCATTTCCCTGGCAATTGCTACTTTTTGTCACCCAAAAGTGGACCTCCTGTGCATGCCTCAGTTAAATTCTAAGAGTACCGAGTATCCAACCTCATCTTCAGTGACCGTCTGCCCTAGATTACTTTGCCCTTATTTGAAACCACTCTACTCCTGAAATCGAATTCCACATCTCCCACTTTCTAACCTTCTAGATTGTATTTCCACCACCCTGAGTTTTAGATCATTTGGGAGAGCCTTTTTTCTAATCCATTGATTGCTGCAATAACTAAGATTTATTGAATGTTTTATATGTAGTGGGTTCTATGCATAGCATTAGCTCATGGTTTTCCCCTCACACTAAACTGGAAAATTCCCAGTTCTGAATCAATCCAAATATCTGTCTTTTTCACATCCGCACCCAGCCTGTTTAGCACTGTTGGGGAAACAACACAATATGCAAGTTGTTGTCACTTGTATTCATGTGGAGCACTGCTGAAAAAAATCCATCTCTTATCCTCCATGACAACTGTTTCAGATATCTTCTTTTTTTTCAAACTGAGTATTCTTCCTTTGATTCTTAGAAAAAATGTTTAATTCCTTTCAACTTTTCAGATAAACTGGAAACTATCAGATAGGACCTCCCTCAACTTTTCATCATTAAATCTCCAAAAATGTTGGCCTGTGCACCATCCTTTCTCCCTTCCCTCTAGCTATAATGGAAAAGGAGTTCATTCTCCCAAGCAGGGACAATCCTTCCTGCTACATTCTCATGCTCATGGGCTGTCAGCACTCGCCCATCATGCTCTCTCTTCCATGATTCTGGCTCCTTCTCATTTCACTCTCAATGACGTTCCCCACAGGCTCCCCACACCCTCATTACACACAATTTAAATCATCTTTCTGGACCTGCTCTCAACCACTCATACACCGTAGCAGTTAATTGTCTGCTTCTTACCCCTCCTTCAAAGTCATATTTCTCAGAAAGCTTTATATACTCACCATCCATTTTTTCCCCTATGACCTCAGTCTTTTACCTCAAACACTACCACCTTCTCCAAGATTACCATCGTCCCTACTATATACAAATTTAATATGTTAACAATTATTGTATTACCTCTAACTCACATTTTAAAATATATTAATTCTTAAGAAAAATATTGCCCAAGACTGATTTCCTGCAGGTTAGCTTCCAAAAATGAATATGATCTTTTACAAAACTCCATGGAGATTGGCTACATATCCATGCTTAAGGCAATCAAACTTGACCAGCCTCAAGGTTAGGACCGCAGCTCCTTAATCGTGCCAGAGAAGAAGCTGTTGATTCCCTAAGCAAGAATGCTGATATGGCAAACAGAGCAACCAGTATCATTTAGCTGCAACAGTGAGGCTTGAACCCTAACCCTTAATCAGGCCAAAGAGGGGCCAGTGGTACCCCTACTGCAATTAATTAGCTTCCAGACTAGTGCTGGATTAAATATTCTGCCAGATCATATTTCTCTTGTATCCTGGCCCTTGAGTGACCAGGTAAGGAGCTGGGGTTTCCCTACACCTGCAGCTAAAAAATCACACAACCCGAGTGTCAGGGTACCTCACCTGGAGTCTGATGGAGATCCTTAATGGAGCTCTACATGTTGTATAAGACACATGGGAATTGGGGACCTGCTTACCTGCTACTCTTCTGGTCTTGGCAGTTTTCTCCATTGAATATTGCTCTAGGAGGAAGAGAGTATGTGTTCCTTGGTTATTTGACTTTGCTTGCCTGACAAATTGTAGACATTTTCCTTTAAAATTTAAACAAAATAAAATTTATGTAATAAAAATATAAAATTATCTTTCATCTTCCCAGATCCCACTCATTGCCCCAGGAATAACCACTACTAACTCATTGACTAATTAGTATGTATAGATTCATACATTTCCTATGGAGGTAGAATATACAAATATAATATAATAAATATATAAGCACAGGAGATAAAGATTGAAAAAGAAACACATGAGAATATTTGTTGAAAAGTACATGCAGTCATTTAATTTGTTATTCCACAACTTGTCTTCTTCACTTGGTAGCATAATTTGGAAATTTTTGCCTGCTAGTATTGATAGCTCTGCCTCATTCTTTCTAACAGAACCTTATTATCTTTAATATAGAGAAATCATAATTAGGTTAGTTCTTCCCACGTTGATAGACATTTCAGTGCATTCTGGGTTATCACTGTTATAAATAAGGCTACAATGGACATCCTTATAAATGCTACTTTATGAGCATTTGTGATTATTTTGCTAAGGTGTATGTGTTCTGAGAAATAATGATGTTACTTAAAAGTCGGGTTTCTGATGCTCAGTTTGGTGTAAACACAGAATAACACCACGGAGAAGCACATGGAAGTGGGAGATTCTTTTCCTCACAGGCCCTAGAGGAGGGAGGCACAGCTTGCCACCCAGTGGGTCACATAAGAGGCACTGTCCAGAGTGAGCTATTCTATGCAGGTGCAAAGCTGAGAGACAGTGAGGACCTGTGGGCAAGTGCTTTTGTTGAGGGTCACAGAGGAGTACACAGCAAAGGACATGAGAGGATTTCACTGGTGTTTTGCATGTCACTTCATCATAGTCAGGTGAGGATAAGCAGGGGGAATTGGCAGGACCGTCCTTTCCACATGGGTGCACATAGTTGCCTGGGTGTGACGTTCACAGCCTATTTGTGGGGATGTTGAGGCAACAGGAAAATATATATATATATATATTTTTGGCTGCACCACGTGGCTTGTGGGATCTTAGTTCCCCCACCAGGGACTGAACTCAGGGCCTCAGCAGTGAGAGCACCGGGTCCTAACCACTGGACCACCAGGGAATTCCCAGGAAAATATGAAGTTTTAAAAATATACAATGCAATGTATATAAGAATGTAAGTTCCATGAAGCCAGACACCTTTCATCATTTATTAACTGCTCTATCCTCAGTGCCTAGAACAGTGTCTATAATTAGTAAGTAGATGCTCAGTAAATAGCTGTTAAATGAAGGAGCAGGTTGATTTGTGCATTTCAGCTTTTGATAGGTATGGGTCAATGGCCTTCCAAGAGGTTCTACCAGTTTAGCTTCTACCAACTCCATATGGAAATTTCTCTTTCCTCATACTCATGTCAGTACATGATATGATAAATATCTATATAGTTTTAGTTTTTGCTATCTGTTGGGAAAAAATAAAACTAAACAAAAAACTCTATTATTTAAATAACCATCTGGCTAACTAATGAAGCGGTTTATAGGCTTTTAAAATATTTATTGACCATTATATTCTTTTTAGTAAAGTTTCTATTTTTTACTGTTATTTGTCTTTACTCATTTATAGAAAGTCATTACAAATTCTGGAGACTGATAATTTTTCCAATATATAATATGTTTATTTGTCATAAACTTTTTGTTTTGTTTTGTTTTTTAATTTTTTAAATTGAAGTATAGTTGATTTTTAATGTGTTAATTTCTGCTGTACAGCAAAGTAAGTCAGTTATATATATATATATGTATTCTTTTTTTAAATATTCTTTTCCATTATGGTTTATCATAGGATGCTGAATATAGTTCTCTGTGCTATACAGTAAGATCTTATTGTTTATCCATTCCATATATAATAGCTTACATCTGCTAACCCCAATTTCCCACTCCATCCCTCTCCTCCCCCTTGGCAACCACCAGTCTGTTCTCTATGTCCATGAGTTTGTTTCTGTTTTGTAGATAGGTTTATTTGTGTCATATTTTAGATTCCACATATAAATGATATCATATGGTATTTGTCTTTCTCTTTCTGTATTTGTCGTAAACTTTTAATGCTACCTTTCAGTGTATGGAAATTTAACATATCATAAAATAAAATTCATCAATATTCCTTTTTATGGTTTCTCTCTTTTAAGTGTTACTTAAGAAGGTCTGTGTACACCTCAGATTGTATAAACATTTCCCCTTAAAATTTTGTTAATTCAAATACTTATTTTGCCCTCTAATTATACTCATTTCTGGAAAAGTTGGACTAAAGCCTTCAACCCAGTTAATATTTAGTAAATATTAACTTCTATTTAAATTTATAACATTTATTTCTTTTTATGTTTTGAAGAGTTTTGGAAGGGGCTCAGGAATTTTTTTTCTTCTATCATAAATTGATTATTTGTCCCTATTTTTGCAATTCTTAAATTCTGAGATATACATTTTTTTTCAATTCTGCTGCTTTTTGTTTTTATGTTCTGAGGATTTCCTTGACTTTACCTTGTAAATTATTAATTTTGTTTTAAGTCAGAAATCATTTTATGATTAAGGCCATACATTTGGCTTTTTAAATTTTTTATAATTTTGACAATCTTATCTTAAATTTTGAACCACTGTTTTTTGTCCTCTACTTAACCCTTTTCCAAGGCAGCTCATCATTATTACTTTATGGATAAAATATCTCCTTGACTTTCTCTGAAGACATGGATTAGAATTCATCTCTGTTCCACGAATAATCTCTGTTTTCTCTGGGATCAGGTATTTTGGTTGCGCATTCAAATCCTTATCTTTAGTGAGGAATATTTTCCTCAGTTATCTAGAGATGTCTGTGTGTCATTCATATCCTTCGGTGTTGAATACAGTTAGCAGGCATGGGTCTCTTAGAGTCGTATACTTTACTTTCCAAAAGGTCACTGCCAAAAGGTAGGAGCTGATTGTGAGACGAATGCACCCGGCTGCACGCGCATTATTGGTTGACTTTACTTTAGCGTATATGAGCATGAGATATGCAGGCAGATCCTGCAGAGAATTTTAGGATATTTCTCTTGTTAGAAGGGTTGTACTTCTCTTTCTTCTTTTCCTATTGGAGTCGTGGAAGTCCAGTGTTAATGCAAGTCCTGTCCTACTTCTCTTCCCAAACTCTCACCCTCCTTAGATAGTGTTCTCAGCACAGAGCACCTTTTCTAAAAAAATCATGCAGTTACTTTATCCTCAGCTGAAACAATGCTCCTGGATGCAGCTCAGTATATGTTCCCATACCATCACCAATGGCTGCTTACTAAGAATGGACTTTCTTTAATTAACTAGTAACACTAATTGTATTAGTTTTCAATGACTATGTAACACATTGCCTAAAATGTAGTGTCTTAAAACAACACCTACTTATTATTTCACAGTTCCATAGGTCAGAAGTCCAGGCATGGCATATCTGGGTTCTCCGCTCAGGTTCTCACAAAACTGCCATTGAGATGTTGGCTGGGGCTGGGTCGTCATCTAAGGCTTGGCGTTCTCATCCAAGCTGATTCATATTATTGGTGGCAGCATTGAATTATTGCAGCTATAGGACTGAGATCCCATTCTCCTTGCTGCCCATCAACTAGATGCTGCTTTCCTAAAGGCCACCTGTACTCTTTTCCACATGGGTTTTCCATCTTCAAAGCCAGCAGAGGAAAATGTCCAAATGTTCTCAACAGAGAGCACTATATCCCTGTCATGCTTCAAATCTCTCTAATTTCTCTTGCTTCTGTCCTCCAGACTCCTTTTAAGAGCTAATCTGATTAGATGAAGCCCTCCTAGGACAATGTCCCATTTGATTTTCTCAGTTGATTAGGTACTTTAATTACATCTGCCAAAATCCCTTTTACCATATAATGTCACATTATCATAAGAGTGTCATCCCTTCACCTCCACTGGTCATGCCCAAACTTAAGATGGATATATAGCCAGAATATTATGGGTACTAGGATTCTTTCACCATATTTGACCCTTCACCTTACAGTTATAGCTCTATAGGTTCAGAGGAGGTCATGTAATATAGTGAAAGACCAATCGGATCACAAAATATTTGAAGAATTTATTTTCTGAGTTATGTCAGTTGAAAACAAAATGTTCAACAGTGCTATGTTTTTTTGTTTTTTTATTTAATTAATTTATTTATTTTTGGCTGTGTTGGGTCTTCGTTTCTGTGCGCAGGCTTTCTCTAGTTGCGGCGAGTGGGGGCTACTCTTCATTGCGGTGCGCGGGCTTCTCATTGTCCTGGCTTCTCTTGTTGTGGAGCACAGGCTCTAGACACGCAGGCTCAGTAGTTGTGGCTCATGGGCTTAGTTGCCCCGTGGCATGTGGGATCTTCCCAGACCAGGGCTCGAACCTGTGTCCCCTGCATTGGCAGGCAGATTCTTAACCACTGCGCCACCAGGGAAGCCCAACAGTGCTATGTTTTGAGTCCAACTTTTTTCAGAGTTTGCATAGTTTAACCAAAATGTGGCTAAGCCTCGACATATTGTAGTAGTATTGTCCCAGTCTTCTTTTTCTGGTTTCCTTACCCTCTAATTTATCCAGAGAGAGTACCATGTATGGTCTCCATTAGTCTGTGCCATAGAGTGGCTCTGTCTGGAGTTCTGAGCTTCACTAGGATTCTGGTTTTGCACTGCTGTTGATGAAACTTCTGCAGTATCAGTCTTGTTACACAGCTTATGGTGCTGTATTACCACCATATTGGCCTTACAGGAGATATTGCTTTCCCCTTATTACTTTCTTTCAAGAATGTTTACAGATTCTCACTTTAATTCTCTACCATTTATCTGAGACCAGAGTATAACATGCAACAAGAATTTATTGAAAATGTGAGGATGAGGAACAGGAATTGTCATTTTAAGAAACGTACAACCTCCTAGTCCTGGCTGCTCTCACAATCCACAGATTTAGGTTCATGGTCATGTATCCTTACCATTCCTACTTATAAACTACCACTATCCAATAGATGTCAGCTTCCTTCAAGTGCCAGGAATGCGCTCAAGCATCTGCATGCTGGAGAAATAAAGAGCTATTCTCTCCTCCTCTCGTCTAAGGCTTCCCTTTTCCCTTTTTACTTTCTTCTCTATGACCTGCCTCTTTCCAGGAAAATTGGCAGAGGTAATGTATCAGTCAGGTTTTGGTGGAGGATTCAGAAACATTGCAGTATTTTAAGTAGAGATTTAATATGAAAATTCAGGTCTTAGAGCATCTCTGGATGGACTGGCGTAGTGAGAGTCAGAGTATAGTTACTGGATTAATGTGTTTAAGAATGTACCGTATCCAATATGAACTCCAGAAGTTAGAATAGTGTTGCTGCTACCACTACCACTGCTGACAAAACTGCCTTTTAGCATTCACAAAACTGGTGGTTAGACACAGGAATGCTGTGCTGGGCCACCACAACTTTCTCTAAACATCCATGTCCCTGTGACTTTCCTTGGCACAAGAAAAAAAAAAAAAAAAGAAATTAGCTATATTAGACAGAATTCTTTGATGGCCCCCAAGATTCCAGCCCCATGGCGTAAAAAGCCTTGTATAACACCTTCCTCTTGAGTGTGAGGGAAACTGTTGAATATGATATAATATCATTCTCACAATTATGTCATGTTATGGGACCAAAAGGACTCCACAGATGAAATTAAGTCCCTCAATCAGTTTTCTTTGAGTTAATCAAAGGAAGATTATCCTGAGGAAGCCTCACCTGTTCGATGAGCCTTTAAAAATGTCAGAGAGTTTCCCAGAAAGGCTGCCTTGTTGGCCTTGAGGGGGTAAACAACCATGTTGTGAACTGCTGTGGAGAGTGTGGCATGGCAGGAGATAGCAGACAGCCTCTCGGAGCTGGCAACAGCCCTAAGTTGACAGCCAGTAAGAAAGCAAGGACCTCAGTCTGACAACCATAAGGAAATTAACTCTGCCCACATTCAGTGAGCTTCAGATAAGATTGTATCCCCCTTGGGCACGTTGATTGTACCCCGTTTCGACACTGTGAGATACTGCAGAGCACTCAGCTAACCTGTACCCAGACTCCTCAACCATGGAAACTGTGAGATAATAAATTTGCGCTGTTTTAAGCTGCTCAATTGTGGTGATTTGTTATATAGCAGTAAAAATAATACAATGAGTTTCATGCCACTTAGCCTTATGAATATGCACTTGTGTACTAATTGGTGGAATCCTAGGTGTAAGGGAGTCTGGACAATGCAGTTCTCAGCTCTCTAGCCCTTGTGGTATTGGAAAACATGTAAAAGGGGGAGGGAGTGGAGGCCAAGTAATGATAGGCAATATCCTGCATTTATAATGTCTAGTTATTACAAAGGAAAACCTGGTTTTAAAAATAACTGTGTGGTTATGTTCAGTTACCTCAGTGCCATAATAATCCGAGATCAATAGGTTCTACATGTCTTGCTTTGTAGTTAAAAATAGTACCATTTATGAGACCTCAGTAGTACTATTTAGGTTCAGTTTTGTCCAACCTGATCCACTCCCTCCTCCAATATAAAGAAGACAATTGATGTTCTAGAATTTTTTGATGTCTAAGAGTCTGATCAAAGTATATCCATGCACATTCAAGATAAATAATGGTGTGCATCTTCATGCACTTGAAATATTTAGAATATAAATAATTCTATATGTTTCACATGATCACTTTTTGTTATTTTCAACAGAAGAGATAGACTCAGAGTTTCAGCCCTTTATTATTTCTTTCTTTTTCTTTTTCATTTTTTCACTGATTGACATTTGCAAAACTAGGATTCATTTTGTGGATTCCCTAGAAAATATGTACCTTTTATTATATCAGACAGTTTCTGGGGTTAGGAATCTGGGTTCAGCTTAGTGCACAGTTCGGGCTCATAGTATCTCATGGGGCTGCAGTAGAACTGTCAGCCAGAGCTACAGTCTCTGAAGATTTGATGGGCCTGGAGAATATGCTTCCAAGTTCACTTACATGTCTGTTGGCAGGAGGCATCATTTCTTCACTATGCTGCCTTTTCATAGTGCTGCTCATGATATGGCTTTCCAAGAGTGAGTGATGAGAGAGAGAGAGAACAATGAAACAGAAACCTCTGTATCTCTTTTATTACCTAATCTTGGAAGTGACATACTATCAGTTCTACCATATATTATTGGTCTTAAGTAAGTCACTATGTCTAGCCTTCAATGGGAAGGGATTACACAAGGGTGTAGACACTAGGAGGTGGGCATCATTGAGGGTCATCTTGGAGGCTGCTTACTAAAACATGGTAAAAACTAACTAGAAGATCAAAAGAGAGAAAAGAAAGGCTAGCCAAGGCACACATGAATTTCTAGGCTGATTGTGTTGGTTGTGTACAGTAAAATTTGTATTAAGTCCTTCCTTTATGTCTACCAAACATAAATGTGGCAAGAGTGCTATTTGTCCCCACATCTCCCTTCTCCCATCTTACAAAATAATTGAAACCTGGGTTTTAGCTAGCTAGATGGCTGCTCAGAGTAAAGACCGTATTTCCCAATCTCCCTTGAAACCAGGTATAGCGTCTGATGTAGATGAAGAACTGTGGGTAACTTCTGAGTCATGCTCTCTTATTTCCCTTTTTTTCTCTCCTAATGATTGAAATGTGGATACAGAGGTGAGCCATCCTGGATCACATGGATGAAAGAAATCTTCTAGGGAGAGCAAGGCAACAAAGTAGGAGGAGAACAGGAACTGATCTTGTGGAGATGCCATGGTGGTCCCAGATTGTTTACCTCAGGACATTTAGATGAGAGATAAATCAACTCCTTTTTAATTTAAACCAAAACTGTCTTTAGTATCTGACAGAATAGCTGAACTCATACTCTAACTCTGTGTTTCTTCAAACATTTTGACCAGTGCCCTCAATTTAAAACACATTTAAAATTGCAACCAGTACACACACAAATACATAATCAAAAGTCTTTAGAAAACTATAATTTTCTTTAGTATGTACATTCTGATATTTTCTCTTCTGTTTTACTCTATTGTAGTTCATTGCATTCTATTCTTTCCATTCTATTCTATTCTATTCTATTCTATTCTATTCTATTCTATTCTATTCTGCTTTCTTCTATTCTGTTCCATTCTATTAAGATAAATAATGTTGGACACTACCAACCAAATCAATTTCATGACTCACTAATGGGTCACAATCTATAGTCTAAGAAACAGTGCTAAACTAATGCAAGATAAAAATAATTTACTTGTGTGATGTCTTCTGTAACAAAGTTCTCCCCACCCTTCGCCCTTGCTTAAATAGAATGCTATGAATCTTTTAGAAGTAGCAACCTTAAAATTGTTATTAGTTCTCATATGTTGAGTTTATCAGCAGCTTATTGTGATTTCAATTCCAATTCCAATTTTAATTTTTCCTGATATTCTAGAGAATATACTGCATGCCTTATGTTAATAGGGTTTGTGCTAGATGAATAAGAAATTATTATCCTCAAAAACCTATAATCTCTTGAAACAGACAGGCATGTAAACAGATAAATTAAAATAGAATGTAATTATTACTATTGTAGCTCAGACACAGTGGTCATGAGATGATGAAACAGCAAAATCTCATGTGTTTGTAGCCAAAGAAAATATTGATAGTAAAACATCTGTGGTATCACAGAAGCAAACTTGATAAGATCTTCATTTGTGCCTAGAAATTTTTCATTTCTACTAAATAGCTTGGAGCAGAACACTTCTGAATTTTGAGACTGGAAACAACAACAACAACAACAACATTTGAGCTAAGCCCAAATTCTTGCTTCTTTTCTGGTACACAGAGGGTAATTCTTAATATGAAAAATAGTGTAAAAGTGTGTACATGGAAGACTATGTGATAACATTGGAAAACTGAAGTTTCAGTTGCGATTTTGCCCATGTTTATTGAGACTTATTACAATGAAAAAACATTATAGCTTTAATACTCAAAATCCCTTTGTCATTTCCAGTGTCTTTGACATTTAAAGTGATTGTTTAATCTATCTCATTTTTCCCAAACTAAAATCTTAGAAATCTACTTACGTGTCTATTTTGTATTAACCCGACTTTACTTGGTAGCATTCCCTTATCTTAAAAGTGGCAGGAATGTGCCCTTGTAACAAGAATCTTAGAGGTAAGATAGAGTTCAGACAGAATAAGAGTATTTCCTATTTTGGTGGAGAGTGCTGTGGACATCTGATGCCAATCTAAGATCCAGAGTTGAAGATTATAGTAAGAATTCAGATGAGCTCAAGCTAAATAAATAAATAAAGACATCAGTATGTTGTGAAGAGAAAGAAGAAGAGGGAAAGTGTAAAACTCTGAATTTCTGTTTTTTCTGAATTAATCACAGTTCCTTTCAGTATGTATCTCCTTGGAAATGGAACCATAGCACATTTGGAATATCTTACATAGGATGGCCGAGAACAGGCTATTTAACTAGTGGCCAAGAGCAACCTGATGTTCTGAGCTACAAATTGAAAGTGAAGGTTACTTTCTGGTAGACTTTATCTTAAAGCAGTAAAACGAGTAACTGCAGCTACAACTGAAGGTATTGATTTTGTAATTTCAGCAAATGAAGAACAAGACAGAAAACCTATTAAATCTTTCCACTGATTGCCAGGGTACTTTTTGGTGATTCTGAGGTTGACATTAAAATTACATATACCTATCTCTTTAAAGTAAAACATACATTATATAGAAGATGATTAATGAAGTTTTGATGTTTGTATATTTTCACATTTTAAATGTGAAACTTGCAAAACCTGATATTATGAATGTCAAAAACATATCTAATTTGCATAAATTAGGGTTAAAGTTGGATGTACATTTATTATGTTTTAATAAATTAAACTTTTCACAGATCAGGAGATTTTTGATTAAAATGGAGAAAGAAACTCTGATAATAACATTACATGTCAGAACATTATGTGTAATGAGTATATAAAAATATATTACAAAGAATGTGGAAAAAGTAAATTATATTTCGTGTGTACAAGAATAAAATAAACCTATTTTAGTTTTATGTAACACATCAAACTTTTAAAAATGTAATTTTAAGGTTCCTTAAGTGAATGTATTAAAATTTACATTAATCATAATGTCAAAGAGGAAACTGGTTTTGAAAAATTTGGTAAAAAGACTCATAGTCTCCAGTTAAAATAAATTCAGGTCATCATATCTTTTCTTTTCACACTCACTCCACTCCATATATCATATTTCTTAGTAGGTAGATTAACATTAGAGGAAATACAACTTTGAAAATATTTGGGGGTGGCTTTATTCTACAATTAGGGTAAATCACAACAAAAAAATTCATAAAATCATAAGAAAAATGTAATAAATTGGGGCAGCTCCAGGTTTAGCTAATTCAGTGATTCAATCACACATGGTTCTATTTTTTAATTGTTGTTTTTTATCTTTTCACTTTGTCCTCTTCAGTGTGTCAGTATTTTCTTAATGATTGCAAGACACTGCTATGTTCACATAGCAGTGAAAAATGTTCATCAAAAGAAAAGGACCATTTCTTCCTTTGCATCTCTTTTTAAGAGAAAGGAAACTTTTACCAGAAACCCTCTAGATCTTTTTTCCCTCCTGCCTCATTGACCAAAATTTTATCAAATTACTATTACTTCATTAATCTCTCAAAGTGAATGGGACAATCACAATTAGCTTAAAGTCCCAATCATGATTAACACAGGTTTAGGATGAAAACATTCTCTGGAGGTGTATGACTCTATGTGTGGGACAGATTCCTGAGCCAAATCAAGGCTAAGAAGAAGGGGAGTTGATTTGGAATAGTTAACCAGTATCTTCAGTAAGGTTTGTCTTTCATTAAACATGCAATAAATTGGAAAGTTATTTATAGTTGCAGTAGTGCAATCTAGATTTTACATTCATAAACTAAAAGCTGCAAGAAAATTCTCTGAAACATCTGAAGAAAAACAGACAAAATTCCATCTATTTTCCAAAAGATGAATGAAGATAATATGATACATAATATTTTATGTGATTATTTGAACATTATTTGAAGCATGAGAAAAAAGTATTGAAAATAATTTTAGATCACTTACAAAAAGATCTAAATAAATCACTTGGACATGTGTTTTACAGTTTTTTAAAACTCCAACTTAGCCTTCATTTATTCTTCCTATTTTAAGTCTGCCATATTATCAGTTCCTCAAAACTTTGTGGTCATCCATCAGTTGTACTGATGCTTGATTCTAAGGATGTTTGATCCTATTGCTACACAGGAAAACAAATTTCCCATCAATGGCAAGAGAGGCCCTTTAGTGTTGGACTATTCTTGGAAAAGGAATGGGATAATCAATTGAGTTTCCCTCCCAAAAGAGAAAGTCAAACAGTTATAGACAGTATGTATGCAACTAACCTCCAGTGGCGTGGTACTGAAACATGAAATTTCTTAAACCTCCTTAAGGTCCATGAATCAATTAGCTTTTTATTCTCTAGATGGGTAGTGGGGAGAGAATTAGGAATAATTAGAATATTAGCTAGGAGATTACTCTGATCCATGATAGCCATGGTTGGGTTCCATCAGAATTAGCATTTTTGATGAGGCATAAGCTCTATCTCTATCCGCAAATCAATCAATGTAATACACTACATTAAAAAAAGGAAGGATAAAAATCACACCATCATCTCAATAGTTGCAGAAAAAGCATTTGACAAAATCCAACATCCATTTATGATAAAAAACTCTCAACAAAGTTAGTATAGAGGGAACATATCTCAACATAAAAAAGGCTATTTATGAGAAACCCACAGGTAACATCATACTCAAAGCCTTCAGCTAAGATCAGGAACAAGACAAAGATGTCCACTCTCACCATTTCTGGTCAACATAGTATTGCAAGTCCTAGCAAGAGCAATCAGACAAAGAAAAAGAAATAAAAGGCATCCAAATTGGAAGGAAAGAAGCAAAACTCTCACTGTTGGCAAATTACATGATACAATATATAAAAACATTAAAAATGCTGCCCAAAACTATAAAACTGATAAATAAATTCAGTAAAGTTGCAGGATATAAGATTCATATACAGAAATATGTTGCTTTTCTATACACTAATAATGAACTATCAGAAAGAGAAAGCAAGAAAACAATTCCATTTCAAACTGCATCAAAAAAATAAAACACCTAGGAATAAACTTAACCATGGAGGTAAAAACCTATTCTCTGAAAACTCTGAGACATTGATAAAGGAAATTGAAGACAATACAAATAAAGGAAAGACATCCCCTGGTCATGGATTGGAAGAACTAATACTGTTAAAATATCCATACTACTCAAAGCAATCTATAGATTTAATGCAATCCCTATCAAAAGACCCATGACATTTTTCACAGAAATAGAACAAATAATCCTAAAATTAGTATGGAATCACAAAAACCCTGAATAGCCAAAGCAATCTTGAGAAAAAAAATCACACACACACACACACGTAGCTGGAGGTATCATGCTCCCTGATTTCAGACTATGCTACAAAGCTACAGTAATTAAAACAATATTGTATTGGCACAAAAACAGAAACAAAGATCAATGGAACAGAATAGACATCCCAGAAAAAAATCCACATACATATGGTCAGTTAATCTACAACAAAGGAGGCAAGAATATACAATGGGGAAAAGAGTCTCTTCCATAAGTGACATTATGAAAACTTGACAGCTACATGCTAAGGAATCAAACTGGACTACTTTCTCATACCATATACAAAAATAAACTCAAAATGAATTAAAGGGCTAAATGTAAGACCTGAAACCATAAAACTCCTAGAAGATAATATAGGCAGTACACTCTTTGACATTGCCTGAGAGCTCTTCAAGTCATCAACAATGATTCTCCATTTGAGCAGCAGCTCCTGGTTAATGGGCCCTGTTAAAGACTAAACATCTGACTGTAGGACATCAAGGAAATATTAAACCTAAGTTGCCTATTGCAAACTCAAAGTTTTCTATTCCAATAAATAAATGTTTGGCATGCACTGCCATTAAATTGGGATGGTATAGGAGAGACTAGGTCCAACTAGATCCAGAAGACACATGCAAATTGCACAAATAATTGGCTCAGGCATCCATGGTACCTTCTCTTGTTGTTTGTTACCCTTCTCTGACCTCTCCTTTGGCCTTTGGATAGTTCTTATAACCAGTTAACCAAAGATAAATATTTGGAGGCCTGGGTTACAGATGGATCTGCATGGTTTGTTGGTACTAAGCAAAACTGGCTATCTACTCTCCATATTTTCCAACAGTTCCAGGCAGGGTAATCCTGAAAGACAACCCTGAGGTAGATCTTTCCAGTGGGTAGAATTCTGAAGAGTACATTTGAGGTGGGAGTTTTCCTATGGGGTATGGTATATGCCTCATACTAGAAACCAATATATATGGTGCTATTTCCACCATGGCCACAAAACCCAGGGCTGGAAACCAAGGAATTAGAGTAGGAGTACCTTTTACTCTCATATATAACAACCCATTCACAGCTTGAGTCTTCATACTTCCCCAGCCTTGGAATCAGTAGGTACGAAGGCCCTTGTTTCCAAACGAGGTAGCTTCCATCAAGGAACACAGTCCCAGCGCCATTAAACTGAAAGCTGAGGCTGCTCCCCGGCCATTTACGGCTGTTCGTGCCTATAAATCAGGAGAGGAGTGTTACTAAGTTGGCCAGGATAATTTAACCTGATTATTTGCTTACGAATATTAACAGCAAATATGTTAAGTCAATATTAAATGAACGACTGAGGATCTAGAACTTTGGAAGTAAGAACTTGCGTCCCTCCACTAGGTAAAAAATACAGATGAATCAAGGCGTTGGCAGAGCTCAAGGGAAACACAGGATGGAAAGAAGCTCTGATTATCAACTTCCCTTGATACCAGCTATAGAAGTAAAGATGGCAGCAGCTATGCCAATATTACTGTAAAAGTTATACTATTTTTAAACTCAGAAGTACCTCAAAATCTTAATTTAAAAATAAAGGAACTGCGTATAAGGAATGTAAAGTGACCTATGGATAATCACGCAAACAGTCAACAGCAGAACCCACGTTTACTGACCTGCTAGGCTATGACCTTTTCATCAGGTTATGCTGCAGCACTGTCAATGCCACAGTTGAGGGAAGATGAGAGAAGGGATCACTAAGGTGTCGGGCAGAGGTAGGGCCCTGGTTGCCTGCTCTAGAGTCAATGATGCATTGAGAATACCAGGCATTCTCCAGTGTGAGGTGCCAAGTTTAGTTTGAGCATCTCTCCCAAAGTGCTCTTTTTAGGTCCAGGCCTGAGAAAGAAATATGGGACTGCACTAATAAGCAGAGCAGACTCACATCTCACTTGAATTATTGTATTTAGGTCAATCACGCCTTTATAATTTTCCCCAAAGATAATCATTGGTTATTTATTTATCATTTTTTTATGACCTGAGAACTTATTCTAGTGGTTTTCCTCAATTGAAGAATGTCTGTTATATGAGAAAAATAATGTCCAAATGACATTTCTCTAGTTTAAAAAAGAATGTTGTCACTACCCAGTTCCTTCCTTTCCTTTTTAAATATGGAATTGTATAGTACATGGTAAGACAGACCATGATGTTCAAACATAAGAAACTATTATTTATTTCTTTTTATATTGTTATGTTCATTATAATGGCTTCATAATAATACATAGATTTATCATAGATTTACTAGTGTGCTATTATTTGGTATTTAATTTGTTTTTGATAATTTTACTACTATAAAAATTACCATAGGGCTTCCCTGGTGGCGCAGTGGTTGAGAATCTGCCTGCTAATGCAGGGGACACGGGTTCGAGCCCTGGTCTGGGAAGATCCCACATGCCACGGAGCAGCTGGGCCCGTGAGCCACAACTACTGAGCCTGCGCGTCTAGAGCCTGTGCCCCGCAACGGGAGGGGCCGTGATAGTGAGAGGCCCGCGCACCGCGATGAAGAGCGGTCCCTGCACCGCGATGAAGAGTGGCCCCCACTTGCCGTAACTAGAGAAAGCCCTCGCACGAACCGAAGACCCAACACAGCCAAAAATAAAGAAATAAATAAAAAATTACCATAATAAGCATATTTGCATCTGCATCTTTAAATACAGTAATAAGTAGCACCTTAGAATAAAAATTTCAAAGTATATTACCAGGTAAGGAATATATAACATTTTTAAGTGTTTGCATTAAAATATGGATTAATATTGATACAGTATATCTATACAATATTATAATAACTCTTCAGTGATATAATTTGTCTATTTATTCAATTCCTTTATATCCCTCAGTAAGGCCCTGTAATTCTTTCAATGTAAATTTTTGTGTGTTTCTTGTTATGTTTATTTGTAACTATGTCATATTTTTGTTGGTATTCTGAATGGATTTTCTGTTTTATTATATGTTCAAATTAGTTATTACTGGCACAAAAAAGCTATTGATTTTTACATACTTCTTTGAAAATAGACACTTTTTTGAATAGTCTTACTATAATATTCAAATATTTTTACTAGAATAAAATACTTTTATTTCAGTAGGTTATGCAAATTGTATTTTGGATCTCAAGGGCCTTTACCTTTTCACTGTAGATATTCATATCTCCGTATATTTTTTTTAGAAAATAGAAGATATAAAAAATTAATAAAAATAGCTTACTTAAGTATACAATTCTTGGGTCACAATATTTTCCTCAGACTCTGGTTTAATCACATTTTGGTCAGATTGTTCTCAAGTCTACTGTTGAGAGGTAACAATTTTCACAGTGTCTTATACGATTTCCTGATTTGAGTGGGAAATCAAATTCATTTAGCACTGCTGTGCCCTCTTGTGATGACTTCTGCCCCAACCATCTGATGATTTAATTGCTATAACTTCAGAAGTTTATAGTAAACTTCAATGTCAGTAACCCCTGCTTCCAAGAATTTTTCTATCGATAGAATCTATCCTAGGGACACATACATCCCATCACTATTGCTACCTGTTCAATATGCTCAGTTCTTCTTAGGAAAATGTTTTTTTTTCCTAGGTGTTGAAAGAGACAACCAGAGCATTGGGAAACGTGCGCTGGATGCTTCAGAGATTAGTACCTGGGGTGTTAAGGTCCAGTTTCTGTTACAGACAGAGTGCTGTGTATCTAGGACTTGCGACAGGGGGGAAAGTAAAAGACACTTTTCAATTTTTTAACCTAAGCCATTTCATGGCTGTTGCATGAGGACAAACTGAAACCATGCCCCATATCCACTAGGTTAAAATGAGAGATGACAAACTAAGGCTTCTGAGCTTATCTGTGATTAAAAAAAATTAAAGGACAGATAATTGAACAGAGTTTTCAGAACTGGCAATATTTTTACAAGTGAGAGAGGTACTCTCTAATTTTCTGGGTGGAATGAAATTCTGTGAATCATTAAGTTCAAATCAAATCGAGGAAAAAAATGGTTATTTGGGGGATTCATTTTTCCATTTAATATATACATCTCTCCAGTTTCCTAGCATTTTACATTTTAAAGAAGTTGTTTTTGTTGCTACATTTTTTTCTTTATACCTAGTTTTACTTTTTATCATGGCTCAAAACATTATACTTCAAAGACAATACTGAAAGTTCTCTAGGGATTTGTGTTGCTTTATTGAGTAATCTTTGATCAGATTGTAATGGAAAATCCCTGCAGGTGATATAAAATGTGTACATACATTTGAATACATAAAATATGTATTTTTTTATGTCATCCATCTTTGACTTTTCTAAATATGGACTTATTTAGCATGCTGGCCCCAAAACGATGGGCTCATCTTGGGAGTATATTTCAAAAGAGTGACAATTTTAAAAATTGATGATGAAAATAATTGGATTTATAAATTCTTTGAAAACCAGGGAGTCTGTCTCAACAACAATAGTAAAAACTGCTACTGGAGTATATAGAAACCCAAGCTTAAAGATATATAATGTCCTTGTTCCATTAAATATATTTTAAATTTTGTTAACCACCATGACGTTCACAAGCTTGGAAGGCTTAAAAGTTGAATACTACCACATTTAAACTGAGGGATAATTTGTATATAAAATAAATATGTGATATTACCTCTATTGGCATTTTTAAATCCAAAAATCCTAGATTTTATGCATATATTATGTGTTTTTATGTAGGTTCACATTAGGTTTTAAAAGAAAAGCAAGAATGCTAAAAATTAGGGTTATCCATTTGTTCAGTTGTCACTCATTAAATTATCATTTTTTTCCCTGAGGCTATATTTACACTTGGATAGTTATGCGGGGAGTGCTGAGGAAACATCTCTAGGATTTGAAACAATTGCAAACAGTCATATTATGATAAACAGCCAAAGCCAATAAGCTGTTTCAATGTAATTCCTTTCTATTTACTTGTGAAAACAAAAGCTGTAGTGAGGGTTTAAAACACCCCTTTTCAGAAAAAAAAAAAAGGCAAATAAACTACCACCAACAAAATGCAAATAAAAATACTTGAGATTACATTTCTGAGCTTCTACTTAAACGTTCTGTGTTCTTTTATGGAATGGTCAGTCAGATGTGGCCACAAGAAAGAACACAAGAAAGGCACCAGAAAACAAAGTTTATTATACTCACAGGTCCTAGAGAAACAGTTACCACAGGTCAGGAGGAACTACATGGGGTGGGGGGGAGTACCAAGGAGTAGGGCTCGACCAAGCAGATCCGGGACTCATGGGCAAATACCTTAATTGAAGGTGGTAGTGGAGTACACAAGAAAAGGCATGAGAGGATTTCACTGGTGTGTTACTAGGTCATGGACAGGGGAGGGCAGGAAGGAGAACTTGTTGTAGGGAGGGGCCATCCCTATCACGCTGGTATACCTGATCACTTGGGCAGGGTGTGCATAGCCTGTTTGCAGGGATGTTTAGGCAGCAGGGAGAAAATATGAAGTTTCAAAAGTTCGTAGTACACTATAATACTCCTAAAAAACAGGAAGCTGTGTTACCTTACAGATGACATAGTGTGTCCAAGGTCCCCAAGACCAACCTCAGGTTCAGTTGTTCACTGGAAACATTCACAGAACTCAGAAAAGCTGTTATACTTATGATTATGGTTTATTACCATAATAACCATACAGTGAAATGATGCAGATTAAAATCCGCAAAAGAAAAATGAAATGATGCAGATTAAAATCTGCAAAAGAAAAAGGCATATGGGTAGAGTCTAGGAGAGACCAGACACATGCTTTCAATTGTCATCTTCCAGTGGAGCCATATGAATAATATTTAATGATTCAAGTAGTGATGTGTACCAACACATATGGAATACTGCCAACCAGGTAAGTTAATCCAAGCCTTAGTGTCTAGGGATTTTACTGGTGGTAGGCAAGGAGCACCAACATGGCTGATCTTAAGTACTCAGTCTCCAGTCGCACCAGAGGTCAGACTGATTCTGCATGGCTCAAGGCTCCCACCATAAATCACATTGTCATCATAAACTATCTGATGTGTATCAAGACCCAGGTTAAACAAGGATACTGTTATGAGGTAGCATATTCCAACTTCTAAGAATTCCATATTCTTAGAAGTTGTCTGCTAGGAGCAGGTCAAGGGGCAGACGTTTCTTGAGAATGTATAGGGCTTGAACACCCCAGACCTGCTAGTCAACCATTTCTTTTAAACTTTATTGAGGTATAATTGATACACAAAAAATTGCATACATTTAATGTAAACATTTTGATGAGTTTGAATGTGTGCATACTCCCATAATACCATCACCATAACAAAAGTAAATACTAAACATAACCATCACCTCCAAAAATTTCCTTGTGTTCTTTTATGTTTGGTTTTCTTTTTTTCTTTTCTTTTCTTTTTTTTTTTTTTTTGGTAAGGACACAACATAAAATCTATCCTCTCAACATATTTTAAAGTGTACAATACCATATTGCTAACTTATGGGTACTTTGTTGTACAGCAGGTCTCTAGAACTTATTAATCTTGTGCAACAGAAAATTCATACCTATGGTAAAACAATTCCACATTTTACCCACCCCTTACCCCTGACAACCACCATTCTATTCTCTGCTTCTATGGGTTTGACTATTTTAAATGCCTCATATTAATGGAATCATGCAGTATTTGTTCTTCTGTGACTGGCTTATTTCACTTTGTAGTGTCCTCTAGTTTTCTCTATGTTGCTGCAAATGGCAGGATTTCTTTCCTTTTTAAGAACTAATCTTTATGGAGTAAATAATATTCCATTGATGGACTATTATAAATAATATTCCACTGATATACATTGTATCTTCCATATTTTCTTCATCCATTCATTTCTTGATGGACATTTGAGTTGCTTTGATATCTTGGTTATTGTAAATAATGATGCAATGACACAGAAGAGCAGACATCCCTTTGAGGTCTGGATTTCAATTCTTTTGGATATACACCCAGAAGTTGGATTGCTGGACCATATGGTAGTTCTATTTTTCATGCTTTTGAGGAACTTTCATACTGTTTTCCATTGAGGCTGCACCATTCTACATTCTCACCAACAGCGTATATGGGTTCCTTTTCTCCACCTCCTTGCCAACATGTTATCTTTTGTTTTTTGATAAGAGTTATCCTAACAGATGTGAGGTGACATCTCATTGTGGTTTTGATCTGAATTTCCCTAAAAATTAGGGATTTTGAGTACCTTTTTTTTATGTATGGTGGCCATATGGATGTCTTCTTTGGAGAAATACTACACAAGTCCTTTGTACATTTTAAAAATCAGGTTATTTGTTTCTTTTGCTATTAAGTTGCAGAAGACTCATATATTTTGGATATTAATCTATTATTAGGTAGATCGTTTGCAAATATTTTCTCCCATCTGTTTGTTGCCTTTTCTCTAGATTTTTTCCTGTGCTGTGCAGATTTTTAGTCTTATGTATTCCACTTGTCTATGTTTTACTTTGTTGCCTGCAGTTTTTGTGTCAAAACCAAGAAATCATTGCCAAGACCAATATCAAGATGTTTTCCTCCTATGTTTCTCAAGAAGTCTTACAGTTTAAGAACATACTTTTAAGTCTTTTATTCATTTTGAGTTAATTTTCACGTATAGTGTAAGATATGAGTTCAATTTTCTTTTGCAAGTGGATATCCAGTTTTCCCAACACCACTTATTGAAGAGACTATCTTTTCCCCATTTATGTATTCTTGGCACCACTATTGAGGTCAGTTACCATATGTATTTGGATTTATTTCTATACTCTCTGTTCTGTTCCTTTGGTCTATATGTCTGTTTTAGGCCACTATCATACTGTTTTTTTTTAAAATTTTTTATTAGTGTAGCTTTGTAATGTATTTTGAAATCAAAAAGTGTGATGCCTTCAGCTTTGTTCTTTTTCAAGAATTTTTTTTTTTTTTACTATTTAGGATCTTTTATGGTTTCATATAAATTTGGGTATTTTTTTCTATTTCTGTAAAAATTGTGATTGGAATTTTGATAGGGATTGCACAAAATCTACAGATCTCTTTGGGTAGTATGGTCATTTTAACAATATTAATCTTATGATCCATGAACACTGAATATCTTTCCATTTATTTGTGTCTGCTTTAGTTTCTTTCATCAGTGTTTTATAGTTTTTCAGTATACAAGTCTTTCTTCTTTGGTTAAGTTTATTCCTAAGTATTTTATTCTTTGATGCTATTATAAATGGGATTATTCCTTTAATTTCCTTTTTATATAGTTGTTGGTATGTAGAAACAACTGATTTTTACATGTTGATTTTGCATCCTGCAATTTTGATGAATTTATTTATTAGTTCTAACAGTTTTTGGTCGAGTCTTTATTTCTATGCATAAGATCATGTCATAAGCGATACAATTTTACTTTCTTTCCAATTTAGATGGCTTTTATTTCTTTTTTTGAATAATTGCTTTGTCTAGGATTTCCATAAATGACTATGTTGAACAGAAGTAATCGGAGTAGATATCCATGTCTTTTTCTTCTTGTCTTAGAAAAAAAACTTTCATATTTTACTGTTGAGTCAAGATTTGAAGCAAACTCTGTTCTAGACCCAGGGGAACAGTATTTAAAAAGATAAGGTCACTTTTTTCATAAAATTTACATTATGCAAGGGGAAGGCACTAAATAAATGAGTAAATAAATAAAGAAGATAATTTCAGAGAGTTTTAAATGAAATGAAAATAATAAAAGAGTATCATGGTGTTGATAGAAATTTGGCTGGGTGTATTATTTTAGATTGTTTGATCAGATCAGATAAGATGTCTTTGAGGAAGTGACATTTAAGCTGGGTTATATATAAATCAATCACCACACATCAAAATAAAAATAAGAGAAAACATTGAAATTTAGTAATTAAAGCTAACCTGTGGCATACACTCATTAAAAAGTGTAAGTGATTTAGAAAAGAAAATAGACGAAGCCTAGTGCAGTGAAGGCAGATTTTGGGGGTATGTGAGTCTTGAGAATATGTTGGAGTTGAATAGGAAGAAGGTATAGTGTTTCTGACAATGGAATTAAAGCATAGATGTAGGAATGACTATGACATGTCTCTGGATATTATATCAAGATATTTTGTAAATTAAAAAATAAACAAACTGAATAGAATTGTCACTGTAGATTTGGTAATCCCAGTAATGTTATTTTGTATGTTCATTTTGCAGAAAGTAAAATTTAACAAAGGGCTATATTACTGGGGTTTTTTTTCACTTGAAAGGTCTAATCCTTGCCCGTATATAAGATTATTAGGGAGTGGTGGGAAATAGAGATGGATAATAGGGAACTGAAGTCAGTTTAATGGGGAACTTCAAAGCCAGTAAATGAGGCTTTCTTGGGCACTTATTATTATTATATAGGCCTAAAGAGGTATTATTGTGTTCTTTGTATTACCACTTAACAGTTAATGGTGGAAAAGAATGAATGGGTCAGGGACGCAAGAGGCAAACTCCCAAAATTCTTTATAAAATGTGTTAATTATTGCTAAATATGACATTAATGACAAAAATAATGACATTACTAACAGTGTAGCAGCATAATGTGGTGTAAAGGGCATAAGCCTAGCAGGTCAGTAAAGCTATGTCTGCCATTAACTGGTTGTGTGACCATAAATAGGTCACTTTACATCACTTAACTTCAGTTATTTCATTTTTAAATTAACCTCTTAAGGTTCTTCTGAGTTTAAAAATTGTATGATTTAATGATGAGTGCCTTGTAACAAGATTTAGTCATAATTTGTGTCAAACCTTGCTCAAAGAAAGAGAATCTGAGAGTGAAGTGATTTGCATTTGATAATATTCCAGGTTGCATTTTCTGAGTCTCCTTAAATTATCTGTACCCCAATGCATGCGTTCATTAATAATCATTGTGAGCAGCGTACAGGACAGTGTGTTTGTTCTTTCTCCTGGAAATGCTGACTTCTCCTCTCCATTTTTAAAACGGTTAACATTACACTTTTCTGCATGCCTCACCTAGATTTCAAGACACCATTAAATAACATGAAATATTTATTTGTGATTTATGTTAGATATAATATTCAGAGTGGTGTGTGCTTTATGAGTGAATGAACTGAGTTATGGGTTGATGAATCTGATGGATAATCTTTTAAAAGAAGAAAAATCCAATGGTGGAATTGCAAAACTGCCTATGGGTGTCTTGTTGGAACTTTGCCATTGCCATATTGTTAATCTTTCTTCTGTTCTCTCTTCATCACTTATTTTAAAAGGAGATATTCTTCAGGGAACAAAAATCTTTGTATATGTACATGACAATAATAAAGGCAAAAACAAAGTGTTAGTAAATTCAACAGATAGATGGTTACATATCATATATATGTTTCACTTTTACTTTGTGGAGAGTCTGTTAAAATCATATATAACCGCCTGGAAGTACAAGTTTTATCATTATCTCAAGAGAGAATAATCAAATACAATATTTGTGCATTTAAGATATAAGGCAAATTATCAACACATAGAAGTAATTGACACCAATACAAGTACAGCATCAAGCAAAGAAGATAATATTCTGTTAAATTGAATATTCTCTGTCCTTTATTATTTAAAATAGAGAAAACTAATTTTTTTCAAGCAAGCACCCCTCATCCCCCACAAAAAACTGTTATACTTGAAAAGATTTCAATCTTATATATATATGCACCTCGTCAACTTCCCTCTGTGTATAGAATATGTAGCATCTGAATTCAAGGAATATGATTTCAAACGCTCAATACTCTAGTGCACATACACATATCCCCATAAGTTGTAAATAGCTGTTATCACTTGTTAGGATAACTTAATTAAACTTGCTTATTAAAAACCTTTAATTCGTTAGTGATAAAATCTTGATTAGTACATTTTCCTGCTAGGTGACCTTCTAATTTAATAGAAAATGAATTTTTAAATGGGGAAAAATGCCTGTGGCAGAGATTTTGTGCTAGTGAATAGAGTTTGCAATACACATAGGGATATATTTGAGCCTAATTAGTAAGGGTGCAGATGAATTTTTATTTCATACACCAGAAGTGTCATTGATGAACCACAGTGAGGAATTTGAAATGCATTCAGATTGGCAGTGTGGGACTGAAATCTGTGGGAAAATCACGAGCTAATTCATTGATTGCCCCTTGGAAATTACTGCTGTTAATTGTTAGGTAATTAACATGGAGCTACAATTATACTGGCCTAAGGGGGTGATTAATGTTTCAACATGTCACATTAGCAGCGGCTGAATTTTCAAAGCTTTTCTTTTCACATGGTTTAGGAGACAGATGGTATATTGTCTATGGATTTTTTTTCTTTTTTTTCTTTTTACTAAAGTTTATGCTGACAGCAAGTGTGTGAATTTTCTGTTCTTGAGCCTCCTTTTACAGATATAAATTTTAACATAAGAATTTGATAACTTTTATGAAATAAAGCAGTATTTGCTAATAATATTCCTCTACCTAAAATATATATTGTTAAATAGGAAATTTATTTTAATTTTATGTACTGGTATAAAAGCAAAACTGTCTTAAATTTGAGGAGTTGGCATTTTTCTTTATGACAGGTCTTAAATTATTTAGTGATGGTAAGAGGTAAAAGAATTGTTTAATATCATATTTATAACAATCAATATAATTTAAGCAGAAACCAAATAAACCATGCTGAACAAATGCATTTAGTAACAGTAATATAGAGTGCATTAATATCTCTATCCTTTAGCATCTCCCTACCTCTGTCACCTTTTTTTCTCCTTAAAGCTATGTATTCTCAATACTCCAAATCCTACTTTAGCCTCATTCATCGTGGCATGGATTTTTTAGAACTATCCTCTGAAGCAAATTGATCCCTAAACATCAAGGCTAAAAATGAATGGACAGAACAAATCAAATCGATTTCTTGTTTAGGGAGGACCCATGCAGAAACCAACACTACTCATTACAAAGTTAGCTTGAGATGTTACATTATGTGTTAAGAATTTTCTATACTAATACTTTTTTTTATCTCTATAGCACATTTGTTAAACCATCACAGAGTTTGGGGTTCAACTATCTTATGATGCAAATAACTGAAAAAATTATATCCAAAATGTAGTTACTTCTATAATTGTAAAAATCATTTTTGATCTTGTAAAACTAATTTTATTTGACATTAATCAATACTTTATTGATACCATGGATGCAGACATAGGTTTCTAGAGCAGTATTTTGTAGCCCATTTGTTTTCTTTTGGAAGCCTTTTTGGCTGAAATGTTTAAAAAAGTTTTCAAAGTATTTTAATTTTTAATGCAAGTCAGTGTGGTGGTACATTACATTTTGTAAAAAGATACATTCAGTACTAAAACCTAAGTGGGCTCCAAAAAATTCTTAAGGTCTCCAAAGGTGGCTTTAAAAAAAAATTCAGTTAAGGCACATTATCTAAAAAGGTAGAATGGATTTCTAGCAGTTCAAAGAACAGCTTCTTTTATAATTTTTTTTCTGTGAAAATTTGAGATGTCATCTTTCTTGGTAGCCCCATACTGAGGTCTTTGTTGTGACTGCAGTCTCTAGCTTTTATATTGATTTGTATTACTTCAACAAATGACAGAAATCTTTATTATCTACAGCCAAGCCATCTATTAACTTTTAATGTCCATTAAAATCAAAAAATGTGAAAGAAAACCAGTACTTCTAATTTAGTCTTTAAAAATAGAGAATTACTAAAATCTCAATTTTAGGCAATGCTGCATTCAGATCTTTATGCATTTCTTTTACATTCCAAATCAATTGCAATTGTTCAAATGCCTATTTTACTGCCAAGTTGACATTTCACCTCAGTTCCTCTTTTCTTTGCTTATTATAATTTTACAAAAAAAAAAAAAAATGCTTGCCATGCTGGAAAGAGTAGAATATGCTGTGAGACTAAATTAAGTGCATACATTTTTACTGGAGAAAAACTTTCATCAAATGTCTCCTTTCATTCTGTTTTAATAATGGGTTTAAGGTGAAATGAAGGATTCTGACTTTGATTAGAAATCGTAAGCAGTAAGTTAAAATTTGCATTTGAAATTTCCTTAGGAAAAGTGATGACTTTATCCACTTAACTTGGGCAGTAGGGGTCACTCTAATTCTTTAAAGATCAAGTGATAGGAAGATTATTAGCCACAGACAAGATCGTTCTTAAAGCTACTTTAGGGGAGCAGAGAAACTCTTTTCTAAATAGAAAGACAAATTAGAGCAGCGACAGATTTGATGTACACACTACACATACACACGTGTGCACGCACACACACACACACACACACGTGCACACACACACCCCTACATATAATGCAGGACTATGGTTGTCCTGCATTAGATTTTGTTGATATTTTAGGGCTACTGTGGTTTTAATCTTGAGTTGTGGTTTGCCATATATCAAAGGCTTCCAGAAATTCCATGATTAACCCACCTCATGAATGTTATTTGCACATTGCTACTGGCTCTTTTTACTTCACCCTGATCGTAGCAATCTTCATGCTTTTTTTTTTTTTTTAATCATGGGTGAATAGCAGTCAGAAAAGTGTTTCAATTCACATTAGACATAAAAAAATTGAAAATTTACTTTGCATACCAATATTGGTTTGCCATTCTTAGTGATCAGTTCAGTCTAAAATGTAAACAAAATGAACCAGTCATTAAGAATGGCATGACACAGTAAAATAGTCATTTTAAAGTCAATTATTTTATGTTCCTAGCCTTTGAGAGCTCAAAATCTGGTGGTAGAGATAGAAATGAAAATAACAATTACAGTGTTCTAAAGTAAGGGCTGTACTTGAAATGAAAGCAAAATTCTGGGGAAAAGGAAAGGAAAAACTGAACCTGTTGGTTTAAATTAGTGGCAGTTTTTTAGCCAGTGAAGAGTAGGGGTATTTCAGGAAGAGTGACGTGAAAAGCACTAGGAAGGTAAGGCCGTGAGAGTAGTTGAGAAAGTGAGTAAGACCTAGGGGTCTGGGACCCAGTGTTCCTGACTGTCGTGTTACATTTGGTGGGGGCGGTCATGACAGTGGATGCAACTGAAGCTCCTCAAGGATATTGCACACCTTGTTTAGTCATATTTGCTTACTTCCATGAGAACTGAGGCTCTGACATGATAAGATGAAGTCCTTTTTAAAAAAAAAAGTCACAAAATTATCAGTTTAGTTGTTACTCAAAAGTGATCAAAAAATCAAGTTAGACAATCACTCCTTATTCATGAATCCGGCACAAATTTTTCAAGCACCTACTATACGCAAGGCGTGGTTTTAAGGGTTAGATTTACAGGATCCACTATATATATGAGAAGACTGCTCTCATGCAGCTTACATTCTAGAGGAAGGAGATAGATTCCAGAGGTGAAATATGATTAAGTTAATGTAAGGTAGTGAACGTGCTCTGGTGAAAAAAACAGTACAGGGGAAAGAGTGACTGGGTTAAGGGAGCCACTTGATATAGTTCACATAAAGAAGTTCTCTAGAGAAGGGGGCAAATGAATTGTCACCTGGTTGAGGAAAAGGAATGAGCTACTCGAGGATTTGGAGGATTGGCATTTCAGGAAGAAAGAATAGTAAGCACAAAAGCCTGAGGCACTTTAACATAAAACATTTTGAGAATTGCAGTAATGGTTTCTCTTTACCAGTTGGAGGCAAATAACACAGTGGAGCAATTCTGAGTATAGAATCTGGTGTCCACCTAATCTGAATTCAAATTCTGGCCAGCCAGTCAGGGACCTTAGGCAGATTATTTAAGTATTCTAATCCTCAATGTTCTCTTCTCGGAAATGTAGTGATACCATACATATCAGATAACTTCTGTCAGTTGTTTCAGATATAACAGTGTTAAAACTTTTAGTAGAGTGCCCAACATAAATGTAAGCAGTTAATAAAGCTTACTTTACCCTCTTCTGAATCATCTCCTCCTCTGTGGTGTGGAACTGCACTGCTTACCTACCCAGTATGTTTTCATTTGTTAATCCTCAAATAGCATGTATATTTATCTGTACAGTGGACTCTTTTTTCACATTCTTAATTCAAAATTAGATAAAGAAGATTATAAAGAATGAAAGCTAGCCAGTAGGAAGGGAGTATGTTGTTTGTTCTCCGTTATCCTTAATTAATTCTTAATCGCTCTGACTATGATTCTTAATTTGTAAGAAAAATATCCAGTATATTTCAGGTCTGTGTAAGGAATGATCATGTTTGGGAATAAATCAGATTATAGATCTGTCAAAAATTCTTCTGAGTTAAGAAACTGCCAAAACAGACTATTTTTATAAGCCTGCCAATTTTGAGTGAGTCTTTTAAAATCACTTAGCTAGCTCCTGTTGTTTTGTTCTCCCTCTGATTTATTTGCGGCCATTGCTTCTAAATAAGACTTTTCTTGTCCCAGAACTAAAACGCTTCCTCTGGCTCTAGCATATGCAACAATCCTGTTCTTAACTTTTCCCTCCCTCGTCTTTTGTTGACAATATATCTCATACTATTGAGCCTCACTGCTGATTCCCTAAACCTCTTTTTCAAAAGAAATCCTCTGACCTTCTTTTTCTAAAGTCTAAGGACCAAAACAGACTCTCACCAGCCCTCCAAGTAATCTCACCTTTTCCGTCCCTGACTGTATACATGTACTCTTGCCGCAGCAAACTGACTTCAGTCATGCTTTGTGAATACTTACCTCAGAACCTCCTTGTGTAAACGATGCCCAATTTACTCTTCTCTCTCAATTCTCCCCATAAATTCCTCCTGCCTCTTTCTATGATAGACTACACAGTGCATTTCTGGAATGTTCCAAGGGCTATACAGGTAAACATCCTTATTGTATAGACCTATTGTATAGGTCTATGTTTCATACATCTTTCGGCATATAATAAAGAGGTAAGTTGTTACAACAGAAAGGGACCTTAAAAATAATGTAATTCAATCTTTATTGTACATAAGCAAATAAAAAAGGAATTCAGATTATACTTTAGAAAGAGATCTTCACAACTCTTATTCTATTTTCTTTGCAGTTTACAAAGGATCATAAAGTTATGGTGTGAGGGTTAGCTCCAACCAGCAGATGTGCTTTGTTTGGGCCTCATAGAGACTTTTAAATATTTTTAGTTGTTTCCAAACTCTAATAATCCGAGATTTCATATAAAACTTTGGATTTCCAAATTCTCTTAGAAGTCAGATTATTTGATAATTCTTGATGCTCATGACTTAATGACAGTGCTTGGCTACATCTAAGAAGCACCCACATTAGAGAGATTGATCTCTCCAGTTGGCAAGTTTCTACTATTCTCTAATATTTCACACTCTTCTCTGTATTACTGATTTATGTTACTTGCCTGTCTCCCACAGAAATTTGACTTATGGCATCCTTTTTCTATAGCCAAGTGCTTCTCAAGTGAGCTGATAAAAACTTGAAAAATTTGACCCAGTTTTCACACCTCTGGGGATCTAGGACTGCAAAGAAGTATCAGCCATGCAGTTCATAGATGTATTGTTGACCTGTAGGTGTACAACGGTGCTTCAGTGGGTCCATGAAATTCCACAAGCATGTTCCAAGAGTTGTCTCTGTGTGAGGCATTGAACTAGGCTCCAGGGTCCCAATGACAAATGAAACAATCCTTGGAGGATTTTACTTGATGACAAAACTGTATCAAAATATCTTCGAGGGTTTGTACTATTATGTCTTATTTGCATCAGAACTGTAGAATAATCAGCATAAGATATATTTATTGTTATCAATATAACATAATAATAAAGGTAGGGTTTCTTTAATGAAAGTTACTGTGTAAAACAAATAATATTAAAAATAATCAGCTAACAACAGCATAAATGATGAAACTTTATTGGACCATTTCACCATTGGTTATTCTCAATGGCAGAAGAGTATTCCTACTGGTCATAATAAACAAAAATACTTCTTCATTTAAAGGTGCATAAACATTTCATCTCGAAAATGTGACCCTAATGTTTTTATGTATTGATGTCCGCTTGCTATTACGTAGGGGTTCTTAGAATTTTAAACAATTTATATGTTATATAGCAAAGCCATTGGCATTGCTCTTGTTAAACTAAGCCATAGTTGAAAGCTAGCAACGCAGATCTTTTTTAACCAAACAGATGCTTTTCACTCACTATTGGTAGTACGTGCATACCAAACAATTTTCTCAATGGTGATGATAGATTTTGCAGATCTATTCACACTCTGTTGCTCACTTACCCTGCTGACTAATGGAGGTGTATGTTAGGCATCTGCCTATGTTATGGGTAGAGTTAGAAGCTTAGGAAAAGCAAAGCCATTGTTCAGCACAGGATTTGGCCTTCATTGCCACCATAATCTAATTAATCAAGGTGACCAGCATCCAGCATAATTAAGACATCAGAATTCTTTCTGGCACCAAAACTTGTATCTGAATAATTTCATTGAATGAAAAAGAATAAATTGAAATAAAATTTAATGTTCATACTCATTTACTCTCTAGAGCTTATTAATACATGGTATGAGATGGCAGTTAGAGAATGGAAAATGCAATGCTTTCTATATACTCTTTCCAAACTCAGTGAAATAATTCAAGCAAATAATAGCAATGGAGTGAATTCTGGTAAATACTAAAGGTAAAAGGACTTCAAAAGGTCAAGGTCCTCATTATTCCTGTTTGCTGAATGCCTGGTGAGCCCAATACTTTATACATTGTACTGAAGGACTTTGTCCTTGTGCCAGAGGCTCAGAGATAATATTAAACCGGCATGGACAATTGTATTAGCCAAGCAGCTGATTAGCTTCAAAATAGAGATTTTTCTAAATATTTTTTTAAAAATTTGCTTAGTTTTATTTTGTCATTCTATACTTTTGTTCTTCATACTTCTGTCTTTCCAGAATAAAAAAAAAAAAAAAAAAGATTAGGTTAGGCCTTGCCCCTGACAAGAATCATAGAAAATTTGATTTTATGAAGAGACTTTTTTTAAGTGAATGTAAAAATAGATTGGATGTAGAGAAGAGGAAGATGGATTGTTACAAGTGTGACGAGAAATACAGAAAGCAACATAGAGCTGGTCTGGAGAGATGAAACGTATAACGAATGTCTACATAGATAAAAGGGGTGTTGAGAATGGAGGAGTTGAGAGCTGATTTAGCAATACATGCAAACGTGGTCTACTCCAGAGTGAAAAGGATGGTTTGCCAGACTGAATTTATATCTGTCTGACGGTTGTCCAATTCTGCCTATTATGCCCTTTTAACAAATAACAGTGGTGACTTTTTGAAAAACATGTAATAAAATATATTTTTTGGAAGTATTGTTTATCCCAATGTTTTCTGAAATTTCATTTTCATGAAAAATAGCTTGCCCTACTCTTTTGGTAGTTTTTATTACTATTTATTATAATTCATAAAAGTTTCATATTTAGTAAGGAAATGAACAGTTTGTATATCTAAATTAAAAGGAAATCTCCCTGTTGAATCACGCTTTCAACTTATTGGGTATTTTTTGGATTAGTGACTGTAAAATACATAGGCATTTTCTCTGTTATCTATGACATCTGTCCTTGCTAAAAATATTAGTTTTGCAACTTCTTTCACATTTAAAATATTTTCTTTTGCCTTAATTTGTTTTTGAAAGAAATGTTCTTCACTTTCACTTCTCAAATTATGACAAATCAGAGTACGTAAGAGGGTTAAATTGGAAGTGTTTTAGAAGAGTAAAGAGGACTTCCCTGGTGGCGCAATGAATAAGAACCTGCCTGCCAATGCAGGGGACACAGGTTCGAGCCCTGGTCAGGGAAGATCCCACATGCCATGGAGCAGCTAAGCCTGCAACTAAGCAACTACTGAACCTGTGCTCTAGAGCCTGCGAGCCACAACTACTGAGCCCGCCGTGCTACAACTAATGAAGCCCGCATGCCTAGAGCCCATGCTCTGCAACAAGAGAAGCCACTGCAATGAGAAAGAAGCCCATGCACTGCAATGAAGAGTAGCTCCCACTTGCTGCAACTAGAGAAAGCCCGCGTGCAGCAATGAAGACCCAACACAGCCAAAAATATAAATAAATAAATTTATTAAAAAAAAAAAAAGAAAACTAAAGAATTCACTGAGGCAAGTCTAATCATCATTTAGATTATCAGGAAAAAATGATTAATAAACAATGGATTGCGTGACAAATTCTATTGATGTTGTGTTTAGGTAGCCAAATGTTCTAGCTTTATAAATGAAAAAAAATCCCTAAGCAGATTATGGGAGAAAGTAATCATTCATATTACAAGCGTAAGAATTTCAAATTACATACTTCATCAAACTGAGCCTGTTTTAACTTACCGAGTAGATTTGGCATAATAGAATGAAGTATTACTTAGTGTTTTAAGTATGTGGAAAACAGTCTTCCTATGCTTATCATTTATTTTCTATACAATTGCTATAATAGATAACTTTGAGGAAAATAGCTGAGAATATATATCTCTAGAAGATAGTGGTCAGAAGTGTTCAAAAGTATGTTCAAGTATAAGCATTTATATAGCTATTTTTCCTTAGGAATTTCTTTCGCTAAGTTAAATTTTTGAAGTAGTTCTACTTTTTGGAAATCTGATTTTGAGAAGCAAATCTGGAGAGATGTTTGGGAAGATGTACTGAAGATGTTTTTTTGCAGGTGGTTCTCTGAATTGAAGCTGAAAATTTGACTCAATAGAGTTTTTCAACAAATGCTGTGCATGTGTGCTTTTGAACTTAATATCCTACAATTATACCATATTTTATATGCTAAATCCTTATTAATTTTTAAAGGTTAAGAGTAAGAACTCTGAAGTTGAACAATCTGGGCTCAAATCCTAGTTTATCGCTTAAATAATGATATTGGACAGATTATTAAGTTTTCCAAGGCACGGTCTTTTTATCTGTAAACTGATGGTAATAGCAATGCCTACCTTATTATTGCTATTATGGTAGCAATGAAGGAAGGAATGTAAAACATTTAGAATGGTGTCTGAGAACACTCAGTTTTTCTGGTTGTTCATTATGCTATACAATGCTATGAAATATTATTGAGATTTCCATGGTTATTAAAAGAAATTAAGAAATCATTTTCTCTCAAGTCTAGACTTTGAAATAAGTGACACATTGTCAGTCATCCTTCTCTTTCAAAGACTTATTAAGGCTTGAATTTTACTTATGTGATAACTTTAATATTGCCCTAGCCATAACCTGCTATGATAAGATAAATATTACTAGTATACCAAGTATAAAATCTAGTTCTCCGGGATGGGGCAGCCATTCCCAGCATTAAAACATTAATGTCACAAACTGTAGTAGGGACTGAAAAATGACGGGGAGTTATTACTGTTCTCAATGTTGAATCTGTGCAATTAAATGAAAATAAACTCACTCAAATTAAGAGTGGCTGACTCGGAACTCTGTAGCTGTGTTGGGCAAAATGAATTGCAGATTAATCTTGATAATGTGTTTACTTTTGATATTTTTACATTTATATCATAATGTCTTCCAATGTACCCTCTTCATCTTGATAATTAAGACCTCAAAGGCCTGGAACTTCCCTGGTGGTCCAGTGGCTAAGGCTCTGCACTCCTAGTGCAGGTGGTCCGGGTTCAATCCCTGGTCAGGGAACTAGATCCTACATGCTGCAACTAAGAGTTCACATGCTGCCACTACAGAGCCCACCTGCCACAACGATCCCGCGTGCTGCAACTAAGACTCACCGCAGCCAAATGAATGAATGAATGAATGCATAAATAAATAAATAAGATATTAAGAAAAACAAAAATCAAGGTCAGGTGCAGAATGAACAATGACAAAAAAAAAGATCTCAGAGGCCTTTTTACTCAAATAGTCTATTTGCTTTCTCTGAAGGAAAAATAGTGATTTGAACTTTGCTTTAAATGGATCTCTATAGGAGAGAGTGAGGGCCAATTCTTACCTGTATTCTTTTGACAATTTTCTTCAGGCTGACAACTTCATAAAGGAATGATGTTAGATTTAGGGAGATAGGCTATAGAGAGTCTTTCTGATTTGATACTGCTATATTTTACACCAAATTTATGACACAAAACTTTTTAATAGATATGGCTTTGAACATATCTTCTGCAGTCTGTAGCAGATATATATCACCACCTAGCAACTTGTGAGAAGTTAATAACTAATAATTCACAGAAGTTTTTAAAACTACTTCTATACAAACAAGAGAAAGAAATAAAGACAAACAGGGATATGAAAAAACCCTACAGAATTGTATAGGATATGGATGGGTAAGCATATTCTTGTTGTTCAAATCTTGGAGTTGACCACTTTTAGAAGCCTATATCCTTCAAAAGAAACCGGAATTTTACATTACTATTTTTTTTTTTTAATTAATTTATTTATTTATTTTATGGTTGTGTTGGGTCATCGTTTCTGTGCGAGGGCTTTCTCCAGTTGAGGCAAGCGGGGGCCACTCTTCATCGCGGTGCGCGGGCCTTTCACTGTGGGGGCCTCTCTTGTTGCGGGGCACAGGCTCCAGATGCGCAGGCTCAGTAGCTGTGGCACACGGGCTTAGTTGCTCCGCGGCATGTGGGATCTTCCCAGACCAGGGCTCGAACCCGCGTCCCCTGCATTGGCAGGCAGACTCCCAACCACTGCGCCACCAGGGAAGCCCTACATTACTATTTAAATCTTCTTTGACAATCGTAAATATCCACCAGTTCTCCAGGCATACCAGGGAAACTTTACCTACAACAGGCTTCATACACAGAAAGCAATTCATAAATATGGTTAATGGATATAAGTATTGTTGAATAAATTACTAGTGGGAAATGATCATTTATTCATTTAAAATATTTATGAAATTCTAATGCTATTCTAGACACTAAAATATAAAAATTAATAATAACTAACAATTATCCTTGACAATTTAAGATACTTGGTAGTAATTAGTATTAATAAGAAAATTATGGGCTTACTTTTTTACTCTGTGCTGGGTTATAGTACTTCAGCAAATTTATGTGGTTGAAAATTTTGTAACCATTTATCACTTTGCCTGAGCTCACACATTGAATAAATAGCATTGTTATAATCTGAGGCCAGAATGGTCTGTCATCAAGTCCATGTTCTTCACAATTATTCTAAACTATCTTTTACGTAGATGGTCCTGTACTCGGTACTTCATATATTTGATTTAATTTAATTCTCCCCCAAACTTTTTGAGGTAATTGGAGTAGTATTATTTACTCTATTTTATGGATGAGAAATGGCTAAAGATACCAGTCAGGTCTTTAACCTGTCCCTTCCCAGCCCAAACCGTTTCCAGTTGGAGAACAATTTAGCTGCAAGTTGTCAACCACTGACTTTCCCATTACTGGTGGGAATTAGTGCCTTAGTCCTGAAGGGGTGGTCTGGGCAAGGTTCTAGAGCATCCACTGTATTGTTTAGTCCTCCAAGTTCAGTTCAATTGTCATTTTCATATGGAATTCTTCCCTGGTCCTTATAATTAAATCAAATCCTCTTTATGTGCTCTCAAGGCGCCATGCACCTTCCCTTTGTAGCATTTTTCAGACTTTCAGTTCAGTTTATTTGTGAGTTAATTTAATTGTCTTCTAGGCTAGGTCTAACACTCCATAACATGATGGACAGTGTCTGAGTTTTGCCCAACATTAGATCCCAGAAACAAGTAAAATATTACGTACATGGTAAAGGCAGTATAAATAGAAAGGAACTTACAAGAGCTCGACAGGGCACAAGCTAAATGAATCAAGGTCTCTTTTACACAGGACTACTGGTGATAACAAAGTGGGAAAATTGTTCTTACTTTTCTAACTTGAGCAAGGTGGAAGAGGCCAGAATGAAGACATTTGCAATAAGAAGCATAGGAGTGAGGTAACCGGAGTCTTATTTTTTACTTCTTTGAGACTGGGTTCTAGTGATGGACCCACCTAGGCAGGAGGAAAGAGGTAGGGCCTGCTATTTGAGGTGGTTCTGTCCATGAGTATGCTCCCTTGCCGTAGGCCAGCATATGGAAATTCAGGTTGACAAATGCTCCACATGGGGGTAGCCATTAGCTCTTAGCAGTGGCTCAGATTACTTACCTGTACAAGTGAATCCCAATCACGGGAAAACCTCACAGTGGCTTCTTCTTGCTCTCTTTTTTAGGGCTCTCAATAAGTAAACTGTGACTTTTACCCAAATTTCCTATGCATTTCTGGAGTCTGCAACTCAAGTTTATGTCTACAGCAAAACTAGAGGACCATCATTCTAGTGGCAACTCCAGGTTGTGCTATTGTTTTTTGAGAACATATTTGAGGCTCTATAGAGTTGTATTACCATGTAATAGTTGTACAATTACATTTGTGTGAAAATGCAGTGTCCCATGATGAGTTACTCATTTGATTCATTTTCTTTTGTCTTCAAGCAGAGCACCATTCTCTTCATATTCCACTAGTTAAGACCGAGTTACCCTATTATCTGAGGGTGCTATTGCAAGAGTTTACATGACAAAAGACTTCCTTATCCTAACCTCTCCAGACATCAACTCACCTCCATTTGGTAAAGGAGAAATGAATATCTGGCATGGGATGGATTCTGAGCGTCTATATTTTTATGGAGTAAATCTAAATTATCTGGATCAGAGAACCCTGAGAAACTTCTTCAGTTACAAAAATTATTTAATATAATCCAATACAGTGTCATTTGGTGTAGATCAGACCTAACACTTCCTTTTTAATAAATATTTTGAAATAACCCTTACTATTCTGAAATACAATTCATTCATATCTTCACTTACCAATACACATGATTAAACAAAAAAGAATCTGTATAATATCTTAACTCTAAAAGATAAATATAAAAGAAAATAATCTTTAACAAAGTAATATATTTTTAATTTGCAAAAGCTTGGTTATGACTGTAATGAAAGACAGAGGCTAGCACTTATATGTAGAAATACTATGAATATGACAATTACAAACCAAGATTGATACAGGCATATTTACTGACAACTCCAATACCATGTGCAACCTTGCCTATATTCACCTGTTATTCAAACTGGTAATTAACTCTCAGCAAAAATTCAAGTAAGGCAAAGTACACACGACTTTCCTTTGGTTTACACAGTAGATGTATTCCTGGAAGTTTCAATATATATTAAAAACCTGCCCCCAAAGCTTTGAATTTATATGTAAAATGGACCTAGTTTCTAAGATAAGGTGCATTAAAACAGATTCTTCACATATATAGATGTCTGGTAGAACATTTAAAAATTGTGTGGGACTCTCTGCTACATTGCAGGGCAACCAACATCTCAGACCCCCATCACCTAAGTGGCATAGCATCCCTCATCATTGTTACAATTCAGTATCTCCATAGATTTCCAAACTACTTCCTGAGAATAGTGGTTGAGGTCCACTATGTTAGGTCCTCTGAGATCCTTGTTGGTTTAATGTATGCACCCAAATTGTCTACTGAGGACCAGAGGGGAAAAGCTTTATTTGCTGCAAAAGATCCTTGAACCCATAGTTTCAACAAATAACCTTTATATATACAAATGTGCGTGTATTAGTGCATGTGGTATAATATGAAAATTTTGCATATTTTCAAATGTATATAGCAGAAACTATTATAATTTATAAAATAACACTAAATTTAAAATCATTTAAGATCGGTGGCAAATTTTTTGATTATATATTTGGTTAGCTCAGAAATAATCACAACTATCTATTACCACGTGGAAGATCATGAATATTTCTTGAGGTGAAAAGGGTCCTCCAAATAAAAAAATGTAGTTTCGAAGTACAAGTAATAATTATGAAGGAAAATTTGATTTATTGCCAACAGTAGAATAAATGAAATAATATCAAGGTGAGGGCCAGTATAGAAGGTAAGGATGCATGCGATAAAGGCCACAGTTTATAGCAGATAAATGGAGGTCACGCGGTAGTAGCTAGCAAATTAGGAGGTAGATCAGTAGCCAAAGTGCCCTAAAGGCTGTCAGAAATGCTATTGATTAGTCAATGATCAATTTTATCAATATTAGTAGGGTGGAGAGGGCAAATTGCCTTCTTCTGTCTCTTTTTTAATGTCTCATTGCCCTCACAACTTATGGATATACTTAAGCCCTTTATAAACTACTTTAACAAAGTAATTTTAAAGTAGTTAAAATTACTAGAACTGAAATTCTAGTAAAATTACTAGAATTTACTAGAACTGAGATAGTAAAAATCAGTACATTCTAGTAAAATCAGTACATCTGCTACCAAATATATGAAGCTGTTTATTTGACATTGCATCAAAAAAGTGACAAGTTGATTAACAGAAGCTTTACTTATTAACTGGTTTTACTTACTATGAAGCACTTACTTTGTAGAAGGTATGGTCTGTATTTCTTTAGTTTATTTTAGCTTCAGATTATTCTGTTGCAGAAGTATTATCAGGCCTATTTACAAATAAGAAAACCAGAGACACAAAGAGCTTGTGTCTTATTGGAGGTCACATTTAAGTGTGCCAAGAATTATATTGATCACAGCACTAGATCAGAGTGGCTTGATTTGGAGGCAGCCTCAGACAGTGAATGGGAGGTTCTGAGGTGTCTCATCTACTAAAGAGAAATACTAATTGAAGCCTGTATTACACGCTGATCAAATTTGTGAGTAATTCAATTGCTAAGGCTTTTGTTTTAAGGTTCTCCTGTTTCTTTCTTCTACTCTTCAGGTACCCCCCAAAAGAGAAGACAGAATGCATAAAAGATGAACCACATGCATATTTCATAATAGACATTTTTAGAGATAATTTTAAAACTAGGCTGTGTAACAAGAGGTAAGAGTAAATAATAAGAAAAATAAAACAATAAAGTTGTCAGAGTTGATATCAATTAAGCCATCACAAACCAAATAAATGAAGAATTCTATATCAGTGAATGGTCATTTTTGAAGGGGATGATCATTTCTGTAAAATGACAACAGTTGAGTTAGCATGAAAGTAAAATGAGGAGACGTAGCCAGGTTTACTTTACAGACATACTGAATGTTGAATTCTGCTAAAGTAATTTTTTAGACTTTATTTCTGTAGAAAACTGTTGATACAATTTTTCATACTCTCAGCTTCCTAAGTTGACAAATAGAGGCACTTCTACAGCCAGAATCATGCATAGGAAACCTTTCTACTTAGTGCTGGAGTCTTTCAAAGATTTCTGGATGTTTGACTCAGAAAACAAATTAGACATGTGAGAGGTTGGGTCAGAGTTTAGAAGGAAGTAATTTTTTTTCCAGAATCTTGTTCCAAAGCAATTACATTTGAACTTGAGTGTATGTGTCAGGAGTAGTGGGTTTTTAGATTACTTCCTAATAGTCCTGAGTTTATGTTATTTTTGTGAATATCAGATTTAGTCTAATGACTGACTAGATCACATTCTTTTCATTTCAGCTTTAGAGTATTTCTTGTGAATGTTTTTGAACTTTGTGTTTTTCTCCTCAAAGAACTCAAATAGACAGCTCAAATAGACAGACTGTTATTTAATAACACTGTAAAGTTTGTTTGTTTTTATAATTTAGAGCATCATCATTAGCTTGGTTGGTATTGAGTAGAAATAGCTGTTAGACAATTTTGGTCAATAATGCAACAGCATAACAATCTACCTTTCTCCGTATTGTATTTGGTCATCACCACCAATTCAGCATTTTAAAATCAGACCTATTATTTATTCTCCTGTTCCTCTTCATAGTAGACTTATTTGTATGAATGACATCACCCTATTTCCCGGTAATCTTCAACTCCTTTATCTAGTATCTCCTTTGTCTTTTACCTAATCACTTCCCATGCCCTGTGGCTTCTTCCTTCCCAATGATTCCCCAGCCAAACTCTCTCCACTCCTGATTATACTACCCAAATTTAGCCCCTAGAATAGCTTCACCAATCCTGCACATCAACCAAAGTTAATTTTGTTAGAACATCATACCTATTTGCTTAAAATGAAATGTCCAATAATTTTCTACTGAATAAATTCTAGAGAATATAACCTGGTATACAATTCCCACTATAAATTATTCTCTAAAAATTTCAGGCTCATCACCTCTTTCCTTTAGTTCTCCTTTAAGTTCAGTACTTTGTCCTGAACATCTAGAGCTTTCCCAGTTTCTGTGATTTAATTCATGCTCTTTGATCTACCTGGCATATTGTCTAGCTTTCCACCTCCATATCTAAATTTGGTCTATCCTTAAATCTCATCTACACTCTCAATAATTTCCTGATTGTCCCAGCCAAATGTGAACTCTGTTTTATTTCACAAATTCTAAAACATTTATTCTCTATTCCCCTTTGGGGACACATGACATTAGAAAAATTCAAGAGATTTTTCTAAGTTTGTTTGTCGACTTAGTGGCAGAATTCTGTATTCTCCTGAGTCTGTGCATATCAATTACACTAAGTCACACTGATTTACTATTTTAATTATTTGAACTTTTACTATCTAGATAAACACAGGCCTGGTGGCCTTGTGCCTTTGAAAGAAGTCAAATTCACATTGTATGAGAAAAAAGACCTTCATAGCAGTGGGGATCCAGCTGGGATGCCCATCAGAAACGACTGAAGCAAGCATTCAACGCAGTAATTCCCAGGCAATCTTGTGTTCTCCTGTGAAGTCCAAGCTCATCAGTGCTGAAATCAGTTCCAACTTCAGCATTTGATGAGATCTTCAGAGGTGGAGATCTTTCACAGATGATTTTCTGAGATCAAATCATACAACATTTTAACAAAAATCTTACTAGAAGTTCTTTTAGTTGGCACAGGTGCTGTTTTGATTTCATGCCCATTAATGAATCACTTGGCTGTACCCTGCTTAGGATGGGGAAAGGATGATTTTTATCTGTATTCCCTATCAGGAGATGGTAAGCATGAAGCTCTGGCTGGGATAATTTGATGTGAGGCTTTTGGTTTCTTCAAGCTGCTAGGCAGCATGAGGCAGTGATGGTTACAGCATGTTCTGTACTCCATCACTTGTCTCTGTGTGTGTTTTCATCATTCACACAGCGGTGGGTGTATGAATGACTACCTCCAAGCACTTCCATGAGTGCTTATACTCTGTTGAGGTGAAAAGACTTCCTGGAGGAGAAAAATTCTACCTTCCCATGGCAGAGTAAAATGGAGTTAAAATTAATGTATATGTGTGTGTGTGTGTATGTGTGCATTGTGTGTGTATTGCACTAAAATTCTCTCACAGAAAGCTAATCAAGCTTTCTGTGATTGTCTAAGTGTATATACATAGCTGCCAGAGTATTATGTTTTTAAAAATTATTTCAGACTGTGGGTATAAAAATAAGTGAGTCTAGAAATCTTGGCTATTTTTTTCAGCTCCTTAAATGCTATAAAGTTTTAAAAGGTATCTGATAAATGTCTTCTTATTTATTAATACTGCTTTCTGAAATCCAGTTGATTTTCAATTTTTTCTGTAGTTTGCCAGAAATTAAATAGTTTAATAACTTAATCATTGCCCTAGCTTGATATTTCATCCTCCTTCCCTGAGATATGCAAATATATGTCTCTTTGCTAATATCTTTTCTCAGTTCTCTAGTCTGAAAGCTGATGCAAAGAAGTCATTAAAATTGATAGCAATATCTACCACTTCAGTGAATAAATTACACTTTCCATTTCATGGAGGTCCCATTATCTCCAGCCCTGACCCCTTCTTACTTCTCTACTTGAAAGGATCCTGATTTATCTCAAACTCTTGTGCAATCTTCCTTTCATTTTCTACCCTTAATTTTCTTATCATATTTTTTACACTTTTAACTTCATTCTATCATCTCAGTGCTTCTCTATACTTCATATTTTATCCTGTACATTTTCTTCTTTCTTGGCTTTGATTGGTTGTAGACTCTCCTCCTCTGCACTGACTTTTTATTCTAATAAAAGCCATATTTATTTCTAGATGATACGCATAGCCCTTGAACACAGTTTAATTCATCTTTCAGTATATTTCATTTACTTTTCCTCAAAGTACCTTAACTTTCCCCCTTTTCTTTTTCATTTGGTTTGCATGTAATGTCTCTACTCAAAATTTACTTTTCTTTCTATTAAAAATCATACTTTTGACTTTTTTTATGTTCCTTTGGTTGCTCTGATGGCCTAACCAAAAATCCAACTTTATTACTCTGATTTCACTGTCGTATTTTTTTATCTGTAATAATATCTCCTGTAACTTAAACTACTTTTGGAATTACAAAGAAAGCACATTTTCTTGGCCTTTGAAAAATGTAAGAAAGTATTGTAAGCAGAAAAGTGGTAAGTGCAGGAAACACTGTGTTGGTGGAATCTTTGTTGAAACTTTCAGCTTTGAACTTCCTACACAGACAACCATTAAATACTGCGATAATAGAGCTAGTTTCATTGTATCCTCTTTGTTTGGCTATCTCTGTGGTTTATCAGTCCCCATAGAATATAGAACTGGAGGGGGTCTTGAGAGGTCATTTAATCTATTGCTCTATGGCCTGAAGGTTCTAAGACCTCATATGCCCTATAAGATACTGTTTCACTTTAGTTCTTACCAGTTTAAATGGTAGTTGGAATTCTTGGTAAATATTTGGGAAGGTCACAAATGTCATAGGGAAGAAAGAACTTGTATAGACAGAAATTATAGAAATGTCATCTACTGAAAATTTTGAACAAGAGGTTGTTAGAACAAAGCATTTAGCAATTGAAAAGTATAGGTCTCTGTCTGAGTGCAGAATTTTTGGTACAAACCAAGATAATAATAGAGTTTAGTGGTTTGGCCTATGTTTTATAAGGATGAATATCCTCAAACTGGTGATAATGTGTGCTTTTATGTCATGTGGGAAACAATGAGTCAAATGTATTGAGAATAATACGTCTATCTACTTTCTATACAGCACTGCCAACCCTTTTAGAAGGGATGACTTATTCTTTCCATTAGATTAACATTCTGAGAAGAAACGGGTATAATATTGGAAATTCTTACAAGAATGTAAATACTGGGTCATTATAGACTGAACCAAGCAATGATAATTGAAAAATGAGTCATTTTGATTCTAACAATACTTCTGACTCAGTCTCGGGTTTGTATTATTAAAATACCATGAGTTTTCAAGACCAACTTTCAATTGATATTTAGAGAGGTAGGGTGGGGGCAGATTGAATAGCATCTAATTATTTTTATGGATGAAACAGCTTCCAAGTTCAGATCTCTATATATTAGTTGCAATTTTAGGGAGATTTAGTCTGTCTTTGGTGATTCTTTAAGGTTACTGATCCACTGACAAAAATAACAACAACAAAAAAATTAAAACTAGACCAAATAATAATGACCATGGCTTTCAACAAAAATATCAAAATTAGCCTCATATTATTCACCTTACATACTTAGATTAATTTAAATGCTATAGTTTTTTTTTAAGCTATCATCACTTCACAAGTTATTAAGAATTTCAGGAGTGTTATAAAAATGATTTGAAATTAGTGACACACTTCAGTACAATGTTGAACAGATATCTCACCTTGATAGATGTGTTCACTTAGTGGCAATCAAATTATTGAAATTCAAAGGACTATCTATAAATAGCCAGTTGTTGAGAGTGACAAATAAACAACAATTAATGAAAAACTGGAGAAAATATTAAATATGCATGTGGAGGCAATATAAAGCATTTCAACATAGAAATAAAATTTAGACATTCAATATATGTTTGACATCTGTGCTAACATTCTTCTGGCTTTATGAAAGCTTCTAATATAGGCCTTGAAGACATTACTTTAACATGAACATATTTCTAATAAAATATTTTATTTATGACAGAAGCGTTTTGAATTAAAGAATAATCCAACCTACAAAGCAAACAAGTTCAAAGTCTATGGCAACTTGGAATAGTATCCTTGTTCTACTAAATTAAAAAAAAAAGAAAAAAACTATCAACAGACAAAAGAAATGTTTTCCAGGATTAACATTTAGAGAAATTAAGGTTAATAACACAGATAATTGATACCTGGTATGGTAACTACATATACCAACTTTGGTATCAAGCTTTGAGTTCATAACCACATTGATTCAGCATCATCCAAAATAATTTTATTTCATTATCAGTAGTTTAGATCAGAGGAATTTCACTTCAGTTCTTTGATTCTGAGAATAACTGCAGGATTAACTGTGGGACTCTCACTTCAAGAGCTCTGATTCGCTCTTTGTCTTTATGGTCAGATAAGGATATTTACCTTGAAGAAATTGTTAAGAGAATCACCTGGAATAATGCTTATGTATAAATTATGTACAACAGCAACCGGTGCATAGCAGATGAACAATAAATTAGAGCTCTTCATCACATTGTTATTATCATTTATGCCTAAACAATTGTAATTACTTCCTTGCCAGTCAAAGTTCTCCAGTATTCTCAATAGTATTACACATGCAATTTTCAAATTAATATTCTCCAAACAACATGTCAATTGCATCATGTCCCTGGTCCAAATTGTCTTCTTATTAAATTAAATTACTGAGTGGTGCCTTCAAGATGGCAGAGGAGTAAGATGTGGCAATCACATTACTCCCCACAAATACATCAAAACTACATCTACATGTGGAACAACTCCTACAGAACACCCACTGAACGCTGGCAGAAGACCTCAGACCTCCCAAAAGGCGAGAAACTTCCCGTGTACCTGGGTAGGGCAAAAGAAAAAAGAAAAAACAGAGACAAAAGAATAGGGGTGGGTCCGGCATCTCGGGAAGGGAGCTGTGAAGGAGGAAAAGTTTCCACACACTAGGAAGCCCCTTCACTGGTGGAGATGGGAGGTGGGCAGGGGGGAAGATTCGCAGCCACAGAGGAGAGCGCAGCAGCAGGGGTGCAGAGGGCAAAGCAGAGAGATTCCTACACAGAGGATCACTGCTGACCAGCACTCCCCAGCCTGAGAGGTTTGTCTGCTCACCCACTGGGGCAGGAGGGGGCTGGGAGCTGAGGTTCGGGCTTCGGAGGTCGGATCACAGGGAGAGGACAGGGGTTGGCTGTGTGAACACAGCCTGAAGGGGGCTAGTGCACCACAGCTAGCTGGGAGGGAGTCCAGGAAAAAGTCTGGACCTGCCTCAGAGGCAAGAGACCATTGTTTCGTGGTGCACGAGGAGAGGAGATTCAAAGCACCGCCTAAACGAGCTCCAGAGACGGGCATGAGACACTAAGGGTGCTGCTACAGACACCAAGAAGCCTGTGAGCAAGCACAGGTCACCATCCACACCTCCCCTCCCGGAAGTCTGTGCAGCCCACTACTGCCAGGGTCCCGTGATCCAGGGACAAATTCCCAGGAGAGCACATGGCACGCCTCGGGCTGCTGAAATGTCACACTGGCCTCTGTCACCACAGGCTCCCCCCGCATCCGTACCCCTCCCTCCCCCCAGCCTGAGTGATCCAGAGCCCCCTAATCAGCTGCTCCTTTAACCCCATCCTGTCTGAGCAAAGAACAGACACTCTCAGGAGACCTACACGCAGAGGCGGGGCCAAACCCAAAGCTGAACCCCAGGGGCTGTGTGAACAAAGAAGAGAAAGGGAAATTTCTCCCAACAGTCTCAGAAGCAGCGGATTAAATCTCCACAGTCAACTTGATGTACCTGCATCTGTGGAATACCTGAATAGACAACGAACCATCCCAAAATGGCGGTGGACTTTGGGAGCAACTGTGGACTTGGGGTTTGCTTTCTGCATCTAATTTGTTTCTGTGTTTCTGTTTATCTTAGTTTAGTATTTACAGCTTGTTGTCATTGGTATACTTGTTTATTGATTTGGTTGCTCTCTTCCTTTATTTATATATATATTTTTTCCTTTTTCTCTTTTTGTGACTGTGTATGTGTATGCTTCTTTGTGTGACTTTTTCTGTATAGCTTTGCCTTTGCCATTTGTCCTAGGGTTCTGACAGTCCTTTTTTTTTAGTATAGTTTTTAGTGCTTGTTATCATTGGTGGATTTGCTTTTTTGTTTGGTTGCTCTCTTCTTTCATTCTCTCTTTCTTTTCTTATTACTTTTTTATTTTTAATAATTTTTTTCTATTTTAGTAAATTTATTGTATTTTCTGTCTTTCTCTTTCTTTCTTTCTTTCTTTCTTTCTTTCTTTCTTTCCCCTCCCTTTTCTTCTGAGCCATGCGGTTGACAGAGTCTTGGTGCTCTGGCCAGGTGTCAGGTCTGAGCGTCTCAGGTGGGAGAGCTGAGTTCAGGACATTGGTCCACCAGAGACCTCCTGGTCTCACATAATATCAAACGGCAAAAGCTCTCCCAGAGATCTCCATCTCAATGCGAAGACTCAGCTCCACTTGATGACCAGCAAGCTCCAGGACTGGTACTGGCACAAAAACAGAAATATAGATCAATGGAACAGGATAGAAAGCCCAGAGGTAAACCCACACACATATGGTCACCTTATCTTTGATAAAGGAGGCAAGAATATACAATGGAGAAAAGGCAGCCTCTCCAGTAAGTGGTGCTGGGAAAACTGGACAGCTACATGTAAAAGAATGAAATTAGGACACTCCCTAGCACCATACACAAAAATAAACTCAAAATGGATTAGAGACCTAAATGTAAGGCCAGACACTATAAAACTCTTAGAGGAAAACATAGGCAGAACTCTCCATGACATAAATCACAGCAAGATCCTTTTTGACCCCCTCCTAGAGAAATGGAAATTAAAACAAAGATAAATAAATGGGATCTAATGAAACTTAAACGCTTTTGTGCAGCAAAGAAAACCTTAAAAAAGATGAAAAAACAACCCTCAGAATGGGAGAAAATATTTGCAAATGAAACAACTGACAATGGATTGATTTCCAAAATATACAAGCAGCTCATACTGCTCAATATCAAAACAACAAACAACCCAATCCAAAAATGGGCAGAAGACCTAAATAGACATTTCTCCAAAGAAGATATACAGATTGCCAACAAACACATGAAAGGATGCTCAACATCACTAAGCAGTAGAGAAATGCAAATCAAAACTACAATGAGGTATCACCTCAAACTAGTCAGAATGGCCATCATCAAAAAATCTACACACAATAAATGCTGGAGAGGGTGTGGAGACAAGGGAACCCTCTTGCACTGTTGATGGGAATGTAAATTGCTACAGCCACTATGGAGAACATTTAGAGGTTCCTCAAAAAACTAAAATTAGAACTACCATACGACCCAGCAATCCCACTACTAGGCATATACCCTGAGAAAACCATAATTCAAAAAGACTCATGTACCACAATGTTCATTGCAATTCTATTTACAATAGCCCAGGCATGGAAGCAACCTAAGTGTCCATCAACAGATGAATAGATAAAGAAGATGTGGCACAATATATACAATGGCATATTACTCAGCCATAAAAAGAAATGAAATTGAGCTATTTTTAATGATGTGGATCGACCTAGAGACTGTTATACAAAGTGAAGTAAGTCAGAAAGAGAAAAGCAAATACCATATGCTAACACATCTATATGGAATCTAAAAAAAAAAAGGTGCTGAAGAACGTAGGGACAGGACAGGAATAAAGACACAGACTTGGAGAATGGAATTGAGGACATGGGGAGGGGGAAGGGTAAGCTAGGATGAAGTGATAGTGTGGCATGGACATATATACACTAGCAAATGTAAAATAGATAGCTAGTGGGAAGCAGCCTCATAGCACAAGGAGATCAGTTTGGTGCTTTGTGTCCACCTAGAGGAGTGGGATAAGGAGGGTGGGAGGGAGGGAGATGCAAGAGGGAGGAGATATGGGGATATATGTATATGTATAGCTGATTCACTTTGTTATACAGAAGAAACTAACACACCATTGTAAAGCAATTTTACTCCAATAAATATGTTAAAAAAATTAAATTACTTTTTCTGACCATCATATTTCCCTATGTTTCACCTTAGCCTATTTTGCCAGCTTAATTTTTGCACTAGTTCCAAATGCAGCAACCAAATTGCACTGTTTTTTACTCCAGAATATATACTTCATTCTTTCTCTCACCTGTATGTCTTTGTTAACACTTCCCAAGTTAGTGTGCTGTGTAGTGTCATGGAACCTGTGCTGGCATTTGCCTTTTTGTCTCAAATCAATTTCCTGCCCTTCCTCTCTTCTGTGCCGGCATCACAGAGAACTACATTTCCCAGATTCCTTGATGATCTCATTTCTGAGTAAAATTAATCAGTGGGAGGCACTTAAAGAAAACTGGAAAGAAGGGAAAAGTAAGAGTATTTCTCCCCTTTTTATTCTTTTCCCTCAAGCAGTCTGTCACAATACCTGCATTTCCTTCTTGTTCCCTGGTTCAGCCAGTCTACCTCTTCCACTGTGGTCTTATATTCTACTGGAGACTCTGTACCTTAGGCTCTGATTAAGCTGTTTCAGTTCCCCTCCAACTTTAGGGTGGAGTTAGCTTTAAGAGAAAGGTATTCTCAGAGGTAACTGTTTTGAGGTGTTGGTTTGGCTCCTGAGCATTTCCATTACTTGTGTATCCATTTTTCTGTATTAAGTTCTCTTAGATTACAGAATATACTGGACGATGACTGCTAGAGAGTGCCATGGATTTGGGTTTAAATACTGGCTTTGTGATGCTGGGAAGCTACTTCTCTGAGTCTCAGTTTCTTTGCCAATAACCTAATAGTGTTCTGGGGTATTAAATAAAGACCATGTATGAAAACACAAATATAATATCCTGGATACACTAGTTAATTGATACTTGGGTTTTCACTCCTCACTTTCGCTACTGTGAAACTTCTAAATGCATATGTATGGGTTGAGATTCATTAATTATCAGAAAGTAAGGGCATAAAGAAAAATCTTTGATGATGTTTACCCTTCTGATGCATCTCAATATTTATATCATTTATGCTCTGAAATTGTGTCTTATTATTAGTTAGAATCTTAAGGTGTTTTAGTTGTAAGATACGTTAGATAGATTTAATGGATTATTAAACAACAATGTTATAACAAACATTTTGTAGGCAAATGTGGAAGGTCCTATACTAAGAAAATATTATGTGGCTCAGGGGACATGTGCCAAGTAAGTGAGTATGGATGAACCGAAGGCAAAGAAATCCCAAAAGTCCTGAGTGAGACAAGTAACGGGAGGAGGAAGGGATTTGTTGGATAAACATTAAGGTCAGGGGATTAGAATAAGGAATCGGAAGGAACTTTCCAATTACTGAGGATTTTCTATTTCTGCCTTCAGTCTGAACAAGGAACTAAAACAATCAGACTGTCTCCCACCTATGGAGGCTACCAAGTTGGGGATCAGAGACATGCTTTCTTCTCCTATGACAGCTCATGATGATGGGGCACTTCTATTTTGTGTCTCATGATTATTCTGGGGACACTTATCCAGACTCCAAACTATTTTTCTATTATTTCTCCCAGAACCATGAACCACTGTGGTCTAGTGTTACTTGTACCCAGGTATTTACATTTTGTCCTGGAAGAAGCACTGTCTAACATTTCCTTTGTCTTCCTTATTTCAGGTATAACAAGCTTGTGAGCTCTGATTGTATGAAGTATCCAATTCCAGGAATGATGTCTGCAAAAGAGAACAAAGGTTGATTCCATGTCCCCCAAATAAACAGCCTTCTGCTTTAAGAACTTGGGATCTAGAGAATCTCATCAAAGCATTTCATTTCCTGGGTTGGAAAAGATAAATATAAGCTCTCTTTAAAACTAGGACACTGAGACCCTTCCACAAACCATTGTATGTATATGGGATAAATTTTGGTTACATATGGTAGGACAGGAAATAACTCAACCTGCAATTGGAGATTATTGGTGTAGAAGTAACCCAATTTCCCCAAAGACTTTTTCATCCAAGGATTTAGATACAGAGGCTAGTGTCAGGTGAGATCTGGGATAAGCAAAAGCTCTTCTTAATTTATTAGGACTTGTCAGCTATATACCTCAAGAGAAATTTGGTTTCCTGAGGGCCAAGGATTCTTCTGGCTTCCCTACCTCTAAATTTTAACCATCTTTTTAAGTCATAACTTTTAACTTTTAACCCACAGAATATTCTGGAACATTGAACAAAGATATATTAAATATTTGATGGAAAAAACACAAGTTATCAGATCTCTTAAATGATCTCTGTCTAACATAGTCTTGCTTGTCTAAATATAGAGGCAGCTAAGCAATTTTAAAGATGCCCGTTACTCCTTGAAAATACATGGGATTCAGAAGATTTTTCCCCTAACTGTAGCTGTTACCATTGTAATGGAAGTTAACTCAATTTTTTGATATAGGATTAAACCAGGTTACTTTAAACCATGAAAATAGTTTTTCTTGAGTAGCTTTACTCTATTTGTTGTGTTCCTAATGGGAATGATAAAAGATAAAGGTATTAGCCAGCAGGATAGACACGTATAATGAACTATGTATACTATGATGCAGATTTAATAAGTGCTAAAAGAGAGGGGCTATGAGAATAAAGTAGAAGGAACAATTACTTCTGATAAAAGCATTGGGGAAGATCTAATTGAAATCACATTTAAGCCAGGGATGAAAATATGAGGAATGTTTAACTAGGTTAAAAACCAAAGGAAGAGTATACCAGGTTGAGAAAACAATACAAACAAAGTCACAGAAGATGGAGAATGGAGAAGATGATTGGAGAGCCAGTTGGTGTGGACTAGAGTTGATAATTCCTAGTGGAATGGATTGTGAGATATGTCTGGGAAGATAATTTGAGACATAAAACATAAGATTTGGACCTTGAGGCTACAGGACTGTATTATTTTGATAAAGAGACACCAAAAATGGTGGTAAAGAGACATCATTTTAAGGTGTTGAATAGGTACCCAATGCTATTCACCCTCTATTTTGGAAAGGTAAATGTGTGAGTATCTTGGAAGGTATATTGGTGGAGTGACTAAGACTAAACCAGACAAGAAATTTTGTGTGCTTAGAATGGAAAATATGGATGAACAAGAAAAACATTCTAGGAGTTGAATCAATAAGATCCAGTAACTAAGAGAGTCCCTAGTGGACAGAGCAAAAACATTATCAAGGTTTCAGAAATTCATAACTGAAAATGAAAGCAATATTAATATGTGAAATAAATTTTCAAAGAGGGCAAGCAGTTTAAGATATTGAATTGGAAATGTATGTGGGGACTTGTATACATAAAGTCTTCTTGAGTCTGCAGCTCAGGAGAGAGGTTGCAATTGTGGCTGAGTCTTGCAAATACAGCAGTTTTTAGTTTTTTGGCCTCAGTTCATGATCTGCCAAAAGGATTCCCATCCACGCCCACAGGAGTGACTTCCTGTACGTATCTCCTGAGTCTCAGACCTACATTTTCAATTACCTATTTGTTGCCCCCCCCCAGAGATGTCGAAAAAAATATGTCAAACTCAGCATTTCTAAAACTGATGTCATCATTTCTATTCTTCCAGCCAAACCTGTTCCAATTTCCAAGGAAATGACCATGTCAGTGACTGCCATTACTATCAACCCAGATGTCAACAACTTGAACTACAGCAACACAAAACACACATACAAACACAAACTTGTGAGTCATGCTTGACTCTTCTCCATGTTGATATTACCAGTCTAGGCCCTAATTCTTTCTTTTTAGGATTACTGAGACAAATTTCTACCAGGAGCCATTGCCTCTAGACCATCTGCCAAATCCCCTTCCCATACAACTACCTGAGTGACAGGTAAAATGCCAATAAGATCGTTTCACACTTAATCACACTGCAATCTATTTGTTTATGTACCTATTACTCTCTCCATATGTTAAACTCTATTAAAGAAGGAGCAATGATATTGTTTTATTTTTTTCATGATTAGTTTCTGGAGCAGTAATCATTAAGGGTTTTTGAATGAATAAAAATATTTATATTTATGAATAGTTAATACACAATGGTAGTCAAAGCTGTGGCAGTGGGGTATGTCCAAATTTAGAGTAAAGAAAAAAGAGGATCTGGAAAAAATTTGACAAAAGGTGATAAAAGTAAATAAAACTGTGAAGCGTATTAAGAAATGCATAATCATAAAAGAATCAAAGGAGAGTAACATTTCAGGGAAAAATGTTTTAAGAAGGAAGACTTATTTACTTACTTTACCTCTGAAAGCACTAAACTATGACCACTCTCTCCTTGACACAAGTTGCTTCTTCCTTCTTCTCGGCAGCCTGAAGTGTTCCCTTCCTCTTTCTCTAATAACCATGTACACACTGCTGTCATCCACATTTCCATCCTATGCTGCTTCCCTTCCCACTCCGTCCAATCTCCCCGGGCAATTATTACTTACAATTCTAGCATATAAACGATCATTTATAGCACAGTGACTGCCAAGTCTGTATTTCCAGCCCTCTTTGTTACTGTGCTCCAATCCTACAATCCAGCTTTCAGCAAGATTATTCCACGTCCATATTTCCAAAATGAAAATTGCCTTCCTCCCAAATGTGTTCATCCTATTCCTCCTGTATTCTATAGATCTTGTTAAAGGTAATTTTTTTTTATTTCATAAGCTTGAAACATATTTCTTTCTTATATTCTTTCTGATATTCTACTTTCTTATATTCCATTTCATGTCAGTCACCAAGTTTCATCAGCTCTACCTTCTAAATATCTTACATTTTCTCCACAACCATCTCTGCTTCCACTGTTTTATTTTGTTTGTTTTTGTTTTAACTTTTTAAATTTTTTTCTTTCTTTTTTATTGATGTACAGATGATGTACGATATTATATGTTACAGGTGTACAATATATCTACTTCCACTGTTTTCATTCAGTTCTTCGGCATGTGTTGTATAGATCATTGCAGTAGACTCAAACAGGTATGTTCACCACAATTTCTCCTAATCCAAAGATAATTTTCTAAATTATAGTGTTGAACAAACTCATCTGCTTTAAAAAAAAGCAACAAATAAAAACATCTTAACTCAGTGATCACAGAAAAATTTCCAAATTCATTAATATCTTAAACTTGGACCCTTAAAATATGACTGCAACTATATTTTTTAGTATCATCGTCTTTAAGTACTTTTTCCACATCACAAAAACAAATAGAAAAATTCTCAATTTTTAAAAAATTCAATATGCCTTGTTATATTTCCATGCCTTTGTAGAATCTGTATTCATATCTTGAAATTTTCTTTCCCTGTCCACTTAAAGTTACTTTTTGGAGAATATTTGCTTCTCCTTGAAGAATTGTTTTAAATGTCACCCCTTTTGTGGAAATCTTTTCAGATTTAAAAGTGTTAAATCCAACTCTTCAAAGATGAAAGCCTCTGGTTTGTAGTTACAAGCTATGCATTCTTACAAATTTATATCTGTGACAGCCATTTAAATTGTGATCTTAATAAAGGTTGTCTGTTCAAAAGAAAATTACCTCTACTTATTTTTTCTGCCCTCTGAATTATCTCATCTGGTATGTGTACGTCTTTTTAACCTTATTAGTTTTTCAATGAATGTTTGCATTTGTTTCACTGCTAATATTAAATGAAAACCCATAGCTCTGGAAAAGCCAAATATATGCATTTGTACCATAATGCATTGCTTAGACCTAATTTGTATCAGATGCTCAGCCATTAGATAAAGAGGCATTTCTTGACTAGAAACAAAACTATGAAATCGCTATCAAGGAATTGATCCACTTTTTTTTCTTTATTTTGTCTTGCTAAGAAAATAAAAGACACAAGCTTTGCCTTATATCAGTGCTGTATTGACATTGTTTTTTTTTTTTTTTTTTCCACCTGAGAGCTACAATATATATTTAGCAACAAGCAAATAATCAAGAAGCACACTAGGCAGAGACACATCCAGTCTACGGATGACAATCCCTGCCAAAATGCCATCTGAACCACGATGCTCTAAATTTTGGCCAGAGTGACCTGGTAAAAAGAAAGCTGTGTGATGCAGAGGGGGATCTAAATGAAATCCTATCATGCTAAGCATCACAATTGTAAAGTCAGGATGAATAAGAAGAAATGAAAAGCTATTCATCGAAGCTGCCTCCACATGGGACAAATGATTCTTATGCTTGAAGTAGATTTAACTGTCCCCAAATGGCAATTTCACTCTCGCACAGGAAATGAAAATAAAAGCAAGCAAGCAGCCAGTTAGAAAGAGTCACCACCTTCTGGGTACAGCCACTTGAGAACTGGTAGAATGTGTAGCACTGTAGGATCCACACAATTACAAAAACATCTGAACGGGATACTTGAAAATGATCCTTAACTCTACTGGGATGTTGAAATGACTTTTTTGAACTTTTCTCATTTTTTCTCAGGTTTCTTTTTCCTGACTCTCTAAGGTAAATTATGACTTAAATCTCTCATGTTAGGCTTTCTGTGTAGGATTTGGGGGCTTATCATAATTTTATTTTGTGTATGTTGAGAGGTTTTAATAAATTGTGTCAACCAGAAAAACAGTGGGAATCATTGTTTCAGATGTGAAGTGACAGCTTGCAGGCCTAAGCTGTTATTACTTGAAATTCCATTGAGTTCTATATTTCAGCACTCTTTTTTCTTTTCTTCTCTTTCTTTTTTTCTTTTTAATTCAGCTCTTCATGATTCATGTATGTTTGCTAATTACAGAATGTAATTCTTGAGTCCCAAGCATTGTACAGCAATTAAGGCCATGTTGTAAATGCAAAAGCCTGTGTATTTGGAATCATATGACTGAGGCTTTTTATTAATTATGTTTGTCTGTTTGTGTGTGTGTGTGTCTTTGTTCAGGCTGCTATAATAAAATACCATAGACTGTGTAGCTTATAAACAATAGGAATTTATTTCTTACAATTCTGGAAGCTGGAAGTCTGAGATTAGAATGCCAGGAGAGTCTGGTGAGAACTTTCTTCTGGGTTGCAGACTTCTCCTTGCACCCTCACATGGTAAGAGGTAAGGGCCTCTTTCACAGAGGCATTAATCTCATTCAGGAGGGCTCCATTCTCAGGACCCAATCATCTCCCAATGTCCCTCCCTACCTCCTCATATCATTACCTTGAGCATTAGGATTTTTTTTTTTTTTTTTTTTTGACCAAGCCAGCAGCATGCGAGAACTTAGTTCCCTGTCCAGAGATCGAACCCGTGCCCCCTGCAGTGGAAGCACGGAGTCTTAACCACTGGACCACCAGGATTTTGGCATATGAGTTTGGGGTAACGCAAATGCTCAAACCATAGTTGTGTGTGTGTGTGTGTGTGTGTGCGCGCACGCACGCGCATGTGTATAGTTCTAATTGGATCTGCCACTTACTAGCTTTGGTAACGTGGGTGGGTCCTGGGAGTCTCTGTTTCTGAACTTTCAAAATATTTATATATTAGCAAGAAACCCTGGCACACTCATTTCACAGATTTGTTGTGAAAATCATGAGATCATGTGTTAGGTCATTTTGTAAATTCTAAAGTAATACACACATGAAATACTTTGCTATTTACATGGCAGTATTGTTTAAAAAACACTGAACTAGGGGGTCATGTCACTTAAAATTCTAATTTCCCTTTTACTACTTACTTGTTTTATGTCCATAGGTGAGTCAATGAACCTCTCTAAGACTCTTTTAGGAGGAAACTGATTTTGGACTCATGATTATTTCAAAGAAACATTTGTTTCATTTCTCCTGTTATAATTTTTAGTGAGTAGCTATGATTATGGCTCCTTTATACTCCCTGAAATCAAGGGCACAAATTTGATATTTGTGTCAAAATTTAGAGTTGTGATTTGGGTCAGAGAACAGAGTAGTTATAACTGGTAATAATAATAGTAGTTTATACTTCTAAAATGGTTTGCATGAATACTTGATGTCATTGTCACAATATCCCTAGGAGATAAGCACTATCAGTATTTTAAACTTTACAAATGGAGAAACTGAAGAACTGCGAGGTTTAGTTCACACAAGTAGTAACAGACAGAACTTAGGTATGAACAGAGGCAGGTGGACTCCAGAAAACCACTGTGCTCTACTAGCTGAGAACCATGATCTAACTAGTTAAGCTAACCTGAAAATATCTGTTAGTCTTATTAGTCTATACCTAAAACAGTAAAAAATAATACCTTAGTCTACCTCTTCTAATAGGTGGAGATTCAAACATTCTAGGGATATTTGAATGAGAACATTCAAGTTATTATAAATACATGTCTCTGTGTGGTAGTTTCTTAGTCAGAAAACACCATAAACTAGGTGGCTTATCAACAACAGAAATTTTTTTCTCACAATTCTGGAGGCTGAGAAATTGAAGATCAATATGTTGGTCACTTCTGGGTCTGCTGAGGTCTCTCTTTCTGGTTGCAGATGATTGTATTCCTGCTGTGTCCCCACGTAGAATTAAAAACCAAGGATCTTATCATTTTGAAGACCGTCTTTCCTTTTCTTCAGTCTATCAATTATTCAGACTTGTTTCAGTTTTGCATTCTCTTTGCTCTACCTATTTGTACAATGCTTAGAGTATGGCTAGGTCTTTTACATACTAAAAAGAAAAGATGCTTCTTACAAACATCTTAATTCTTCAAGCTATAACTTAACTCTTAACTTCCTTTAACCATCAACATTTTTCAAAGAGTAATTTATATTTACTCCTTTTCTACCTATAAGTAGCATTTGTAATCTGGCTTCAGCTCAAACATTAAATGAAAATAAATCTCTTAAAAGTTGTAAATGTGTTCATCATGACACAATATAACCTTTCCTTCACAACTTTCTCCTTCTTGACCTCTTTTTAGCACTTTGGCTTGATTGATTGATCTTGCATTCCTGATCTTGATTTGATCTCCTTTAGATTTCAAAGCATTTCAGAATGCAAACTACTACCTCTGTATCCACCCTCTACATGGCTCCTTAACTGATTCTTTTTTTTTTTTTTTTTTCATCCACTCAATCCCAATATGTAGGCATTCCCTGTGGTTCTGTCATCTGCTTGAGGCTCTACCTACTCCTCCTTCTTTGCCTGACTAACTCTTATTCAGTATTCAGGTGTCAGACTCAAGGTTTTTTCCTCAGTATAGCAAAATACCCAAGGATGGGGGATTTCAAACTTTAACATAATGGAAGCATTACTTAAAAGTAGCCGAGTAGGGTGATGAGTTCACTGTATAAATATACAGCCAATGGAAGAACAACTTTTTTTTGGTGGAACCTTCTACCAGTTTGGCCATGTTATAGAGGGAAATGGCTATATGAGGGGATCCAAACAGCTCTAACACTGGAATTCAGGCCAACTTTGTCAAATAGGTTGGTAGTGATGTCTGCATCTCTGTGTTTGTGTATATCTTGATAAATTAAACTTTGCATATCTCAGGGTAAATGGAGATTAGCTTTTACTACTTAGTTTTAACTAAATTGACCTGGCAAAAAGGACAAAGAAATCTTGCAAAAAAATATAAAGATTATTTTAATATTGTTAGTAAAATCAGACCAGAAGTAAATGGTAGTGCTAACACTTCTCCCCATAGTCAGAAATCCTGATAAGACACACATTAAGTACTAAGCAATGATGATCCAAAAAGTTCTGAACAATTTGTTCATAAAGAAATAGAGGGACTTCCCTGGAAGTCCAGTGGTTAAGACTCTGCTCTTCTAATGCAAGGGGTGTGGGTTCGATCCCTGGTCAGGAAACTAAGGTCCACATGCCGCTCAGCCAAAAAAAAAAAAAAAAAAAAAAAAAGAAAGAAAGAAATTAACAAAAACACTTTTGAATATTTAGAGTTTAGAGTTATATTCTGTGATGAAGAAGTTCACTATATTTATTGCATGATGCCAATAGAAAAACATTGTGTATTTTAACTTGATTTTAAATAATATCAAACTTATATAAGAGTTTTAAGTATAATACAAAAAAGCCCATTTAACCTTGACCCAAATTCACCAATTTTTACCATTTTGTGAGATGTGCTTTACCAATCCTTCTCTATATATGCGTATACATGTTGTTTTTTTTTCTTGAGAGTTAGTTGCAGGTGTCATGCACCTTTACCTCTAAATATTCAGCATGTATTTTCTAAGAACAGGGATAATCTCTCAGATAACCAGAGTGCAATTATCAAATTCAAGAACTGTAACATTGATAAAATCTAACGCTATATAGCGTATGATATTATTTACTATATACTCCATATTCAATTTATGACAATTTTCCTAATAATACCTTTTGTGGCAATTTGCCCCTTATGTAGGATGTGGATTACATTTAATCTCCTTTCCTCTGGAACAGATCCTCAGCCTTTTTCTTTTAAAAGTTCAGCCAGTATTTTGTGATTGCCCTTCACTTTGGTTTTGTCCAATATTTCATCATAATTAGGTTCAAATTATTCATTTTTTGGCAGAAATACTGCATAAGTGATGCCTGTTGCTTGGTAAATCATATCAGGAGGCACATACTGTTGCTTTGCCCAATATGGTGATATTAAATCTTATTAAATAGTTGTTCACCAGATATATCCACTATAAAATTGCCCATTTTCTTTGTAATTAATGGATAATCTGTGAGAAATATTTTGAGGCTATGTAAATATCATGTTCCTCATCAAACTTTCATGCAATAGATTTAACAGCCATTGATGACTCTTGCCTAAAGCAATAATTATGTTTGTTGCAAAATAGTGAGGTGTATATTTTCAAAATAAATATATCTAAAACATGCCACACTCTTCAATTTTATGGCAATTTTTTATCCCATTTTTAAATAAATTAAATAACATTATTTAAATTTGTATTCCTTTCTTACCTCATTCATTATACTTTTAAATTTTTTGAGCACATTTTGTATCAAATCTATACATTTAGGCGGTAATAAATGCTGTATGGCAATAAATGTATGTCATAAATAAACATATAACTTTAGATATGTTAGCAGAATTATCTCAAAAACATTTTATTGACTGGAGTTTTTCACCAAAAATTTTGGGAAATTTCCATCATGGGTCCCTTGAAAAGCACATGGAAAATTCTGCTGTTAGTTCTTTAATTTTATTTCCCACAAACACTTAGTAGCTTTTATTGGACATTTTACACATCATGTTTTAGTACAAAATTTACATTCAAACAGAGGTAAACTTAAATGATCTTGAAATACTTAAATGCTGCTCAATCTAAATACTAAAGCTTAATGAGTAGGAATGGTAGAAAAAAGATTCCACTCAAAGACTCACTTTGTTACTTGTAACTTCTCGGAATGCAGACTTGCAAAATTCCCACTCTCCTCTGCTTCCTTTTTACTACTGTCATTTAGTCTAGTGATAAACATGATTAAGAGTAGTGCCTGATGATATAGGACTGTAAGCTATGGCCAAAATAGCTTGTTATGGTTTTTGAATCACATTTAAATTGACTTAGTACTTTGAGTACTGTACTCAGGAAGGACTTGTTGCTTTTATTAGAATTAGCTTTCATGGGCAGGTTGGTTAATTCTAGCTTTGCTTTTTAGTCTACTCAGTTCTGATTCCCTCTCAAAAGAAACATCTCAATCTTTCATAGATCGATGAACATCTAGTATATAATAATTTTTGGTTGTCAATAAAGTTTGCTCAAATGATAGCACGATACTGATATCCTAAGCAAAGATTAAGCCCTTATTAAAAGTCTGCATCTTGGGGGTTTTGTTAATAATGTTCAAATATCTTTATCTTACTTTCCTTGCTACATCATAAAACATCAGTGGCAAAGTTGTGGAAAATGTGGAGTGGAACACTACACTTCATAAAACTATGAAACAAATACAACATCAAGTCAAAATCTATACAGTATGACCACATACAAAAAAATAGGAAATGTGTATTCTGCTAAGATCTGGAAATACTACATTAACAAGACTGAGCAGTCTCTGCTCTAAGGAAAGCTACTTTTTAGTGAAACAATGAGCTAGAAAAAAATTCAAAGGAATGAATTCTTTTTAAAATTACTACAGAAAGGGTAAAAATGCCTAGAAAAAGTGTAACAAGAACCTTCAGTGTGTATATAAAAAAACTTTTAAAATTCTGTTAAAGAAATAAATATAAAGGAATATGGCAATAAATAGAAAGGCATACTTTTTAAAATGAATAATAGACCTAAATGTTGGAAAACTGTTAATATTCCCAATGTAATATATAAATTTAATATGATTGCAATAAAAATATATGTACACATCATGCACACACTTCTGTGTGCTTGAGTTTATGTATATATGTGTATGTATATATATATATATATTTGAAATTAAATAAATGAAAATAGAAAGGGAAATTCTGAAAGAGAAGAGAATTGAGGGTGTTGGAGGAACTAGCTCTACGAGATATTTAAAACTGTTTAAAATGTAACGTGATTAAAGCATTTTGGTGCTGATATGTAAGTAGAAAGACAGATGAATGAACAAAATAGAAAATTCAGAAAAAGATCCTCATGCATGGGCAACATAATATACCTAACCCTCTTTAGTAACCCTAATTCTTTATAAGGAAGTAGAACATACAGAAAAGTGTTTGTTAAGATGAAAAGGCTATTACCATTTTATTTCATGGCAAAATATTGTGATTTGTTCCCTGACTTATAAAATCACATTAATTTTCATGTATTATATATAACATAAATTATAGATTATATGAATAAACTAAATAAAAACATTAATAGTTTAAAAAATAAATTACATTTATTTAAATGAAATTATAGTTATGTAGTGTGAAGAAGTAGACAAAACTGCAGGGAGGGAGTATTCTCTGCCCCCTTAGCAAAATCCATTCCTAAAATATATATTTTTTCTAGCTTTATAAGACAGGGAAAAATATGCTCGAGTTCTTTTCTTCACACAGTATTTTCTTCTCATTCAAAGAATAAAAGCAACCTTTTCAGAAATTAAGCTGATTGAAAAACATGGAAATGCAAAATAACTAGAATAGACAAAACGATTTTGAAAAAGAACAAAGATGAAGGACTTTCATTACTAGGTATCAAGTTACAGTAAGGTATCAAGATACTCAAGTTAAAGTAATAAAATCAGTAGTACCACAGGTATAAGGATAGACATATTGATCAACGGAACAGAGTGCAGAAATTGACTCACACCTATATAGTCAACTGATTTTTGACAAATATGCCCAAGTAATTTAATGGGGGAGAGACTAGTCTTTTCAACAAAGTGGATATCTACATATAAAGAAATGATTCTCTAAACTTACCTTACAAAAAATAATTCTAAGTGGATCTTAGAGTTACATATAAGATTCAAAGAAGAAATTATGAAGGAAATAGAAAACATTTCTAACTGATTGATAATGTAAAACACAACATGTTAAAATTCAGCTATAGCAGTACTTGGAAGAAAATGTATGGCTTTAAATACCTCTATTAATAAAGAAGAAAAGTGTAAAATCTATGACCTAATTTTCCACGTTAAGAAGTTAGGAGGGACTTGCCTGGTGGTGCAGTGGTTAAGAATCTGCCTGCCAATGCAGGGAACACGGGTTCTATCCCTGGTTTGGGAAGATCCCACATGCTGTGGAGCAACTAAGCCCGTGCTCCACAACCACTGATCCTGAGGTCTAGAGCCCTTGAGCCACAACTACTGAGCCCACGTGCTACAGCTACTGAAGCCTGCGCACCTAGAGCCCGTGCTCCACAAGATAAGCCACCACAATGAGAAGCCCATGCACCACAGCAAGGAGTAGCCCCCGCTCGCCGCAACCAGAGAAAGCCCGCGGGCAGCAACGAAGACCCAACACAGCCAAAAATAAATAAATAAATAAATTTATTAAAAAAAGAAAGTTAGGAAAAGAAGAGCCAGCTAAGCCCAAAAGTACTTAGAAAAAAGAAAATAATAATAATAAAAGTGGAAATAAACAATATAGGAAACAAAACAATAGTGAAAATCAGCAAATCCAAAAGTAGGTTCTTTGAAAAGACTAATATAATTGATTAACCTGATCAAAATGAATCAAAAACAGAGAAAGAGTGAGAGAAAGCACGTGAAAGGAAAGTTTCTCTCCTACATAAATACTCAAAATATCCATAAAGAGGGAATTTCCTGGCGGTCCAGTAGTTAGGACTCCGAGCTTTCACTGCTGAGGGCAAGGGTGCGGTCCAAAAAAATAAATGTCCATAAAAAGATTTGTAGAAGAATGTTTAAAATATTATTATTCATAGTAGCCAAAAACCTGAAAACAGTCAAATGTCCATCAAGTGGATAAATTAACAAATTGTAGTTTATTCAAATAATGAAATACTAATAAGTAATAACAAGAGTTGAAAAAAATACATAAAACCCCGGGAATGCTTCAAATATATATTTAACAAAGGAAAGTAGGCACACAAATACTATATAGTCTATGATTCTATTTATGTAAAGTCCAAGAACAGACAAAGTTAATATGTGGTGATAGGAGTCAGAAAGTGATTGCCTTCAGGGGTGAGGGTATCGACTGGAAATAAGTGTAAGGAAAGTTTCTGGGCCAGTGGAAGTGTTATATACCTGGTTTTGAGTGACAGTCACATGGGTGTATAAAATTGCCCAAAATCATCTAAACACTTCATATCTGTGTATTTAATTTTATGTAAATTATACCACAATAATTTATAAATCAATTGGAAGCATACCAAGAATAGATAGGCCATTAAGATTATATATTACAATTTTTTAACACATATTAATGTGAGAATCTTGACAGCTAGAAACCTTGGCTAAAAGGGAAGTATATAAAATGTTAGCATAATAGTCACTTGGAAATCATATAGTATACTTTCTTAAATTGAAAAAAAAGATGAAGTGAAAGACAACTCAAAACCCAATTTAATTGATATTTAAATGATATTTAATTGATATTAAATAATCTTTTATATTTTCTATCCTACACTTGATTATTTTTGTATGACTTTTAAAGATACAATCCTTTCAACAGCTTATAATTGACTCCCACAAAATTTCTGTGGGATGGAAATAATTATGTTTCTTGCTTCCTCCTCATTCCTTTCTATGCAACTTATATTTGATATTCCAAGAATATATAGTAATATATTTATTTTAGTTTACATCAAACTTAAGAGAATGTAACAAAGCACAGATATAGTCTTAAGCAAGATAGGTAGCTATGAACAGAATCATCTGATCAGTCTTAGACCACATTGTTGCATTTGATGGATTGAGTTCTTATGAATTAGGAAAATGACTAATAGATCCTTTAAAGAGCTCTTTAGAGAAAAATTTTAAGAAAGTTATAATATATTTTTTTGCAGATACCTCCTTAAGTATGTATAAAATTTTTTTCTACAAAAGTCAATTCCAGAAAATAAGTAGAAGCTTTTGTGGGCAAAATTAACATAACTATAATTAGAAAACATCAAAATTGCAGGCATCATCTACTTTTAATAAATTCATCATCTATTCTTACTGCTTAAAAGTACATTACACGTGCATTTTAATTTCACTATGAATGGAATCTTTTGCATACCCTTGGCAGCAAAAAGACAAAGTCAAGGCTGTCAGGAAAACAATCCACGGAAGCTCCTGCTGAGTGTGCAGCAAGCTGTCCGAGTTTTACATGAAGAGGTCAGAATTTTCTTGGAGAGTCACTTTCCAAGTATAGCATGCTTTCAATAATTAGTATCCTGACTACTCAGGAGATGGCTGTAGACACAGCTGTTTTTTAAGGTAGCGGGCACATCAATGGCAAGGCACTAGGTATTGATTTGTGCAGTGACATCCTTCTAACTATGTCATCTGAGTGAAAGAAGCCCCAAATTAACCAATAATATAGTGTTAGAAGTTGTAGTAGCTGCCCTCTTGGGACTTGTTTTAGAAGAGTATAGACGCTTCTCCCCCACCCAGGCCATCAATCCTGCTAAAGGACTCACAGTGACATTAAGTTGACCAGTAGGACAATGTAAAGACTACAGTAATGCTATATCCTATTTGGTATGTGTGTGTATGTGTATGTGCCAGTTATATATCAGTTTTCTGTATGCAAATACATAATAATGTATGGATATCTACATAAATAAAATATACATCCATGCCATCATGATCTGAAGAATTCTGAATTAATCATATATAACAATCAAACTGCATTTTACATTTTTCGTAAAACAAATCCCACTAATTTGATAAAACTACTTTCAAAGTCAAAAACTAAGTTATTATATTTCCATTAGAATTAGATAAGAATAAACTTCTTGGCAAAATTTGTTTTTTTGTTGTTGTTTTTTTACTTTCTGATTTTATTATATTTTCTATCTTAAATATGGGCCTTGTCTACAAAGTTTATGAAGAGATCCCAAATAAATCTGGATTAGACTATACTAATATCACCAAAGCCAGAGGCCTCACATGTTTCAGAAACAGTCAACAAGAAGATTATAATTACATCTATTTTGGTCCAAATTATCCTTTGATCCATCATTATATTAAAAATAATTATTAATTTGCAAACTTTTGGATATTATCTTATAATTTGATATAAGCTTTCAGAACATACATTTTCTTGTGCTGGTCTCTAAACTTTTGTGGTCCTACTCATTGAACTGTCTGGATTTACTATTTTAGTTTTTGCATGACCAAAAATTAGGATCCCATCTTACCATTTGACCCATCCCCCCTTGCCTCATATATATGAAGTTTTTTTATAATGGGTTTTATAGAAACAAAACTTTAGAAAACAGCTCTCACTTTTTTTAAAAAATAGAGGCTGACATCAACAGGAATGATACTGGCATCAATAAATATAAAGTTCAGCTTGCAATAGCTTTCCATAGCTCATATCAGAATCTCAACACAAACCTTCAGTTTTCTATAGCCTGATATATGGTCTAGTTTACATTAAAAAAGGGAAATCAGCTTTATAATACTGGACCCAGGCAAATTTTTCCAATTTCTTTGGTGAAGTTATTTGTAATTTCTAAGGAGACGTATAATTATTATTGCTTTGCCGTGGGTGTTGGCCAGTTCAAGCATAATACAAAATTTGGCTCTAATTGTTATCAGGAAAGGAAAGAACGGTGAAGAAAGATCTTAGCTGGATTACAGCCTATGAGAAACATCTTGTCATTGGCTGTTATCTTTGTTAGATTACTTTCCCAGGCAAGTATGGAAGTTGTGATTAAAAGTTGATCTAAAATATGTCCACTATTACTGAATCTCAGTTGGTCAGGGCTGATTATTCTCCATTTATCTTTTGGGACCATTCACTGCTCTTCTCTTCCCTACTCTGTGCTCCAGGAGACTTATATCTACAAACTTCTCATTTGTGCTCTCTTGTTCTCTGGATTTTTACTGGGTTTGGCCAATGTAAGGCAGCAGCAGGAGAGTAGAAGGTGGGAGGAGAGAGACTTGAGAGAGACTCGATTCCTTCCTTCCTTCCTTCCTTCCTTCCTTCCTTCCTTCCTTCCTTCCTTCCTTCCTTGTCTCCCTGGATGTTATAAGCAGTGGCTACCACCTTCTACAGCTACAGCCCCTGTCTGGTGACCTTAATCTTATGGCTCCATTTCTCTCCAGGTTCCATTGACATCATTTCCTCTCCTACATTTTCAGGCTTGGAGTAGTAATGGCTGCATGTTCTTGTTCCTCTTCAGAGATTCACCATCCTACTTAATTCCCTTAACTCTACCCGCACCGCTGTAAATTGTCTCTTCAATAGACTCTTTATTTAAATCATCTGGGATCCAGCCTGGTAAATCTAAATATATCATACACACATATTGTACTTAAGGGTTGCCGAGGCATGTTCCTATTATCTTTTTGATTTGAGAACAAGATTATCTCCTTAATTTACGAAGACATGATAATTGTACCATTGGGGGTATTTATAACAACAAGCTTTAAATTATAGAGTATGTATGTGCAATGCTTTGAAAGCAGGCCATCAGCATATCTACATTTCACTGATGAAGAGCATAAACTTTGTCATACTGGGTCTACCATGGATCCAGGTGGTCTGTCAACAAAAGCAGTTCATAAGGAAGGGCTACAAGTTATGATTATATTTCATGAGGCATAAAATCAGAAAGTTTGGGCCCTTGTCTTATGTAGCTTTACTTTGCTTTAATAACCTATTAAAAAGCTACTGTTCATTCATTCATCTCAACTTATTTGTAACCCAAAATATAACACCTTAGATAAAATAATTCAATAATTTTATTATCTCCTACATATCATAGTAACTAGGGTTGTCAATAACACTTGAGTGATGGGGTCTACGCTTCCTCCCCTGGAATCTGGGCAGAGGCTTGTGACTGCTCCAATGAAAAGAAGTGATACCATGAAGCTAAAGATTTCTAGGTTTTTTCATAAAAATGATTCAGCTTTTGGCCTGCTCTGTTTCTTCAGACATAAACCTTTGGAAACTTGCATGTCATGAAAATCTGGCCACCCTACAGATGCCATCTTAGAGAGATCATGTGAAGAAACAACAAAGATAGAGTTGCAGGACGAGCTCCATCTATTTGTGCCTTCCCAGACTAGGTGCCAGTCATGTGAGGAAAGACATGAGGACCCCAATCACAGTCATCATTTGACAGTGACTGCATGGGCATCCTCAAACTAGAACCACCCAGCTGAACCTCTCCTGAATTGCTAACTCATGGACATCGTGACAGGCAGTAGGTTTTTGTTTTTGTTTTAAGCCACTGTGCTTTTGAACAATTTGTTACACAGCTATAGTAACCAAAACATGTACCAGTTACTACAGAAAAAAATGGAAAAATAAAACTCTCAAGATTTCTGAAAGTTGTCCCACCACCTGCATTAGACGCTCCTTTTAATGTAAATTTTAAATTTAAATTTAATTTAAATTTTAAGTTACATTTAAATTAAATGTAGTGTATTTTTTAAAGCACTTGCTTTTTAAAACACATATTTATGGATTCCTTCCCAGATTAAAGGAATCAGCATCTTTTGTTCTGAAGCCCCTGGAATTAGTTCTCTCACTCTCTCTCTCTCTCTACATACACAATATTTGTATTAAATGCTTTTGAGTAGCCTCTCTAAAAATGATGGAATTTAGGAGATCCTGCAGCCTGAGAAAAACTCCAAATTAAGGAAGGCAGCAGCCATTGCAGAAAGATCACAAATTTGGAATCAGACAAAGCCAAGTCCCACTTCACTGACTCCACTACCCACTTGTAATGATACGACTTAACTGTCTTGGTCTCAGGTTCTTTGTCTATAACATGGGGACGATTGCTACTTACCTCGTATCAGGGTTGCAAGGATGAGCTACATGGAGCAGCATATAAAGAGAGCCTCTTTCCTCAGTTAACACTAATTCTTTCCATTTCTTGCCCTAGTTGTAATAGTCTAAATAGTATGTAACAAATATTCAGGATCACACAACTAGCCAAATTTAAGATAAAAGAGATTTATTTATTAGAGTTCAATATATTAAAGAATGTAGTTTTTTTTTTTTCAGGATCATCTTTTTTTTTTTTAACATCTTTATTGGAGTATAATTGTTTTACAATGTTGTGTTAGTTTCTGCTGTATAACGAAGTGAATCAGCTCTACATATACATATATCCCCATATCCCTCCCTCTTGCATCTCCCTCCCACCCTCCCTGTTCCACCCCTGCAGGTGGTCACAAAGCACCGAGCTGATCTCCCTGTGCTATGCAGCTGCTTCCCACTAGCTATCTGTTTTACATTTGGTAGTGTATATATAAGTCCATGCCACTCTCTCACTTCGTCCCAGCTTACCCTTCCCCCTCCCCATAACCTCAAGTCCATTCTCTACATCTGTGTCTTTATGCTAACACATATATATGGTATCTAAAAAAAAAAAAAAAAAAGGTTCTGATGAAACTAGGGGTAGGAGAGTCAGTTTTTTATTAAAGGTTTCTTTATGAAGATTCCCCAAACTTCCATCCCTCAATTTTTCTGCCTCCGTTTGCTTATTTCCATACAGCTAATACCAGATATTATTTTTTAACACTTATGTATAGTTTCAAGGTTTACAGAGAGATAATCAGGTACAATTTGATCCTCAGAAAAAAAATTACAAAATTAAAATGCAATCCTGAAACAATTTTTGAAGGTTTTATTTTTTTCACTCATCACAGAATCAATATGTTTCTTTTTGCTTAAATTTTAAAATGTGATTGTAAGAATATAGAAAGATAAATTGAACAAATGAAGATCACATGTCAGTGTATATTACTTAATGATACTGACTTTCTTTGAAAATTTCCTAGAAAAGTTTCCTCAACCAAAATATATTTGAAAACTCAGATTTACCATTGAAATAATGTCAAATATATCAACAATTTTGTCAGCAATGAAAATCAGAATATAGATGATATGCAAATATTGAAATCTTGGCATATACATATCTGATTGAGACATTATAATTTACCCTGCACTCCTGTGTTACCAAATGCCCTCGGGTTCTACTTAATAAACTTTCCTGAAACCGTAAACATTTTTTTTCTGCAGAATTTACTGGCAATTGACAGTCTTCAGAAGGAGTAGTGACATTAGTTGGACCATAAGACCAGAAAATATAGGCCATCAGTCTGGAATCTGGAACACTTGTGGAACAGTGGCAATTTCCAGGAGTAGCCCTGACAGGGAAAAAAACACGCGGCTGTTTAGGTGTGCTTTCGTACTTGGACCACAGGAAATTCTTCATAGATCCCATGGATGCTATTCTGTAAGATCTAGTCCTACAAATATGGGCAAGAAGCCAGGTGGGCTACCACGACCCTTATGTTAACATAAGACAGAGCTTAGCATCTAAAGCTATTACTAGCCATACATATTTATTCTTCTTATTTCCTCAGAACCAGGCATTTCAGTGAAAACTGTGTCTTGGAAGTACTCTCATTCATCACATTAAAATTTATTTAATAGCTTTAGGATACAACTTTTCCAGAAAGACTGTCTTTACAACATGTGACCCCACAAGTCTAGACCCCAGGGGGATAAAGTCCGGAGATGTACTTAAGTAGCACTTTGAGCCCAAAGAGACTTGGCACATTAAACTAATAAAAAATGACTGTAAAACCATCTGTAAACATGAAGTGCCATACAAATGCTTATTAATAAGCATTTTTTTTCAATTTATATTTATTTTTATTCCAAGATGCCTCTTAAAAAATGCATTATGGTTTATTGTGTATAATGTCTTTCAAACAAATTATATTCAAGGCATTTTAGAGAGTTAAATACATGTCAGTATGTGGCATAAATTATAGAAGGACACTTTGAATGGTAAATGAATTAGTGCATTCAGTCATAAGGCCAGAGAGAAATGGGTTGTGTAAGCATCTGGTTTGAAATATCTAGACTCCCTGGAACCAACACTTCAAATCCCAGCAGGCCAGCTCTGTCCTTCATCCTTTTGTGATGAGTCCATTCAGTTTACAGTCTGCTAGTTTTTTGAATGATTCCTTGGAACAGTAGGCATGTCTGCTCTGTGTGAACATTTTACAGAGTCAGTGCAAGGAAAAAAATATTCATGAGAATTTAAACAGAACTAAGATATCATTTTATGTGGGCAATATTTTAGTGGTGAAGAGAGGCTGACTTAGAACATAGCAGGAGTGAGGGATGGAGAAGAATATTCAAGGTTTTAAAAGAGAAAAAAGAAGTTAGTATCTGACTGATTGCTACTACTGACCCCCTAGAACTATTAAGTATAGGGAAATGGATTCCAATATAATGATAGACTTTACAGCAGCATGGAATTGACCTACACTACATAGTTGATATTTTGGATTGCCTTATGTTTTTTTATGAAGCATTAATCTGAATCTGTAATGAAAAGTATTTATTATCTGGACAAAACTTAGAAGATTTTAAGTATGAGGCAGAAGAATAGGACCCTATAATGTAATAAAAAGAACACAAGTCACATTTGAATGTAGCCTTTCTAAAGACGTGAGCATGGTGCTTCTAAGTGGTAATTTTCAAGTTTCCCCTGCCTCCAAAAACTCTGCCAAGTGTCAGGCATATGATCATAAAAAAGTGGCATTCAAATAAGCTAATACAGGGGACTTTAATCTTTCCCAGATAATGACTTGTGTTGGATTTTCTCAGATTCCCATTAGGGTTATAAGGATGCTTATAGCATAAATTAAAACTGGGAATGGACATGGTACCAGGTTGCTCCTCTTCCACTTTGAGACACTCCACAAGTCCTGGTGGTAAATAAAAAGCTAGGATAATCTAGATGTATCTTCAAATTTCACCAGTAGATTTTGGCTGACCAGGGATTGTAATCAGCTGCTTAAGAAAAACTTATTTTTCTTAAAAGTAGTATTTGAGGGCTTCCCTGGTGGCACAGTGGTTGAGAGTCTGCCTGCCAATGCAGGGGACACGGGTTCGAGCCCTGGTCTGGGAAGATCCCACATGCCGCGGAGCGACTAGGCCCGTGAGCCACAACTACTGAGCCTGCGCGTCTGGAGCCTGTGCTCTGCAACAAGAGAGGCCGCGACAGTGAGAGGCCCGCGCACCGCGATGAAGAGTGGCCCCCGCTCGCCGCAACTAGAGAAAGCCCTCGCGCAGAAACAAAGACCCAACACAGCCATAAATAAATAAATAAATAAATAAATAAATAATAAAAATAGTATTTGATATTTTACTTTTCCAAGACACATCCTTAAATCTACTTCTTTAACCTTCCACTGTTTCGGAATCCCTGCTCTTACCTTTGCAAAGGGCCATAAAAACAATCCATAGTACTGATGAGGTGTCATACAGACAAGCTAGAAAAACTATCAACTTGTCCTGAGAAGGATAAATTAAAAGAAATAAAATAGAAGCATGAGACCAACCTCTGGACTTTTATTAAATACCTCTTCACTATAATGTAGGTATATGTATAGCAATCCTGAAGCAAGGTAACCATTGCTGTCTATGTCTGTATGAATAAAGAAGAATCATATTATCAAGCCAATAGATAAATTTCTGCCCTTATTTTAATTTTTCCACCTAGATAACACTTGCTCTTTTTTTGAGACCCAAGGTTATCCTCTATCAGGAAGGTTTGCCCAACTCACCCCTTTGGCTTAGATCCCCTCATATGGCTCTCACAGCATCCATGTGTCCATCACATATCTCATGTCAGACCTGGCAGTCATTATCACCTATCTGTCTGTCTTTCTCCTCTACTTTGTATCCTCAGTCTGCTGTGAACTAAGGGTAATACTCTTCAATAAAAGGAGTTAAATATTTTAATAAATAAATAAATGAATAAATAAATCTCTTTCAAGATTGCCCCCAAATTTCCCACTTTCCCTGATGTGCACATCCTGTATAATCTCCTGCCTTTGAGTGTAAATATGATGGGACATCACTCCTGTGATTAAGTTAGTTTTGAGCCAATCAAAAGGAAGATTACCCAGGTGGGCCTGACCTAATCAGATGAACCTTAAAAGGGACTTGGCCCTTCCTGAGTGAGAGATTGGAAGCGTGAAAAGGACTATGGAGGGGACCATGGGGCAAGGACCCGAAAGAGGTCTCTGTGAGTTGTGATCGGTCCTCAGCCAACAGCTAGCAAGACAATGGAACTTCAGTCCTACAGCTGCAAGGAAGTTAATTCTGTCAAAAACCTGAGGGAACTTGGAAGTGAATCCTTTCTTCATCAAGCTTCCAAATGGGAGTATAGGAGGCCAATCAATACCTTGATTTCAGCATGTGAAATCCTGAGCAGAGGACTCTACTAAAACGTGCTGACCCATGGAAACTGTGAGGTAAAATTTTTGTTGTCTTATACTACCAAGCTTGCGGTAATATTTTATACTACCATAGGTAAACCAGTACAGAGACTTTTCTTACTAAAACTTACATTTCCCAACACTGGTCCTACCCAACTCTCTTTTCTATTTTATTTTTTATAATGCTTATCAATGTCTATCTTAATACATAATTTATGTATCTATTTTGCTTATTTTCTGTTTATCCCCTTCACCATGGAAGTTCCAAGTGGGCAAGGATTTTTTTTATTGTTATGATTCATTTATTTTTATAACCCTGGTAACCTCAAATATGGCATAGCATATGACAGCAGTCTATATTTGTAGAATAATACATGTATGCATGAAGGAATAAATAAATAAAAAAAGATTAACATGTCTACAACTTGTGTTGGAGGCTAGAATATACATTAGAACTAAATAAATAAGTAAAAAAATAAACCAATATACTTAACAATACAAATCATCCTAATACCTTATAAGTTCTGATTGGATTCAAGGAAGAAGACTGGATTAAATCCCATAGAAATATGTAGTTACTGGCAACTTGTTACTGATTAGATATACCATGTAGGAAATTCATTTGATCTGTGATTACTGATTTGCATTTTTAACTTGAATCACAAATAATGTAAATAGCTAGTAATTTGAATTTTTAACTTTTGCTACCTTTCTCTTAGCTATTCATTTGATTACTAAGTGCATTTAAGCTATAGATTTCCTGGCCAGGTGGGCAAAATAAAGGACATTTTTAAAATCCAAATTGCAAAAGTGATACAGAGGTAAGATATAGTAGAGATAGGAGATTCAACAATTGGTCTGTCTGCTGAATATTTCATTAATGTAAAAGAACAGTTTCCACTTTTTGTAAAATTTTAAAATGTAAAGAGCTCAATTATGAGAATTGCTATTATGCATCTAGTGTTAGTCAGAAGTAACTGGTCTATGAAATAGGAGTGATTGATAACATGGAAAAATAAATACCATTTCAGACTTTATAACCAAACAAACCTTACTGCTAAGAGTTAAAGGAGTACTCTATAGTATCATAGGATAATTTTTAAGAATGTCAAGGAAAGATAGATACTGTCCCATAACTGGTATTTTTTGGCAAGAAAATATATCAATACTGTCCCATAACTGGTATTTTAGGCAAGAAAATATATCAACAGTTTGGTAGGTCCTCACATTTAGAGTTTCAAATGATCTTGAAAAGAAAAGTTCAATTTGATTAGAGACTAGCTAAAATAACAAGTGCTTCTTCTCAGCATATTTTTATCTTCAGCTTAGATTTTTGAATGTGTGTTCACAAAATAGACTAGTGGGCATGAAATTAAAGACAAACATTAAAGAGGCATATGATTTTTAAAAAATACCGGAAGACCGCCAACAAAGAACAATATAAAGGAATTCACTGGTAATTTAGAGAATTAAGACATACAAGGAAGACACAGACACAAGTTTGGGAGCAACAGAATAATCTTCCTGGATTACAAACACACACACACACAAATAAACAGTAGTTATATGTCAATTATACCTCAATATTAAGCTGGAGAAAAAGAAAAAAAAAAACAGTAGAAATTTTGAACTCACAAATTTTTTTTCTGTCTACTCTGCCAAGGAGAATGTTCCAGAGATTTTTAAAAGGTAAACAAATATTAATGGAAAGAACTTGAAGCCCTAGATATGTCAGAAGTATAAGAGAGAATTTGCTATTCTAAAGTATTCACAACTCCAAGCTCAGAAGAATTCCATTCCAGCCTACTGAAAGAACCATCCGATGAGATTCCTGAACTACTTCTCACATGCTTCAAAGTCAAATATGTATTTTCCAGATCAGCCAGAGAACAAGTTATTTTCTAAATATTTGAAGCAGAGGAAGTAGAGTAAAGCATGAGACAGTATGACTCATTAGTAGAACTATATATAATTCTCTGTGGTGTGGTAGGCACAATTTTAAGAGGACATCAAATGACACATACCCTATATAATTCCTTCCTCTTGAGGATGGGCAGGACCTGTGACCCGCTTTTATGGAATGCAACAAAAGTGATGGGATATCACTCCCATGATTGTGTAGCATTATACAGCAAAAGTGAGGGATTCTGTAATTTCATCTACAGAATTTCATCTACAGTGGATTTTTAATTAATTAAAAAGGAGATTATTCTCGGTGGCCCTGGTCTAATCAGGTGAGCCCTTTAAAAACCCACTAGAACATCCCTGAAGTCAAAGATTCAAAGTATCAGAGACTCTCTTACCTGATATCCTTGAAAAAACAAGCTTCTATAAATTATATGGTCACAAGAAAATGAATTCTGTCTACAATCCAAAGGAGTTTGTATGCACATCCTTCCCTAATCAATTCTTCAGTTGAGAATGCATCCCACCAACACCTTGATTTTAGATGTGTGAGACTCTGAACAGAGAACCTAGTTAAGAAGTGCCCAGCCTTCTGACCAACAGAAACTGAGATAATAAATGGATGATGTTTTAAGCCACTCAATTTACAGCAATGTGTTACACAGCAAAAAAAAAAAAAAAAAAAAACTAACATAATGGGTGCTGTAGATTGATTGTAAAAATTGCCCCAATTAATCTCCTTCCTATTTTCACACCCTTTGCACTGACTGACTAGCCTTCCATTAAGAGTTTATTTTCCACTCTGAGTCTGATCTGCATTGTGACCCAATTTAATCAATAGAGCAAGGCAGATGAAATGTTTTGTCATTTTGAAGTATCCTGTTTTCTTCCTATGATCTTTGCTCCAGTTGTGAGAGCAAGTCTGAGATAAACTACTGGAGGATGAGTGATCGTGTGGAACAGAGCTTAACTGTTTCTGTTGAGGACAGCCTAGACCAGCCTAAACACAGCTGTCTGTAACATATGTAAAAAAACCTAGCCAAGATGAGCAGATCTGCTTAAATGACCAAGAACTAAAAATGTCTGGTGAAATTTACTTGACTAGAAGCTCCAGTATTTGTTTGTATAATATAGCTGACAAAAAACTGATTGAGCTTAAGCAGGCATAACAGCAGTGCATGGTCTAAAAAAAGGGAAATTAATATTTCTTACTTGCTTTTAGGACTCTTAGCTGAAATAGAGTGTTCTATCTGAGAACTGCTGCTAATGTGCGGACATTGATGAAATTGTTTTCCTCAAAATGAGTTTATATAATAATAAGAATATGAAAGCTATCAATATTTCACATTCATATAGAAATAGATTTTTTAAAAGACCTAAAGAAAAAATACAGATGATGAGACTACATCACATTGGAGGCTTCATTATGCAAAAGAAATCTTCAGTATTTTTGGTGGGGCTAAAGACAAAATACTTCTAACCTATAAATGAAAATTCCAATGAAAAGAGGTTGGTTCAATTGAAGGAGTAATGTTCTGAAACTTAGAGCATAAAAAACAAAAAACAAAACCAAAAAGAAAAAAACAATGAACAAGAAAAACAACAATCCTCATAAACCAGTGCTTTCCCAGTAGCTAGGAATTGCTTAAGCCTGGGATTACTGTTTCTCATCCCATCACTGGAGCTGGGATCTGGGATTACTGGCCCCATGCCATTGGGAGAATTGATGCGCTGGACAGATGGTAGGACCAGATGACTTCTAATATTACTTCCAAATTTAAGAATGTTTATTAGTTTGTATCTTGGAGCTTGATTTTAATTATATTTACATAGCCCCTCATAATTTACTTTCTCATTCTCTAAACTCTTACTCTTTTAGATTGTCCCATTAAAATTTGTATAGTAGAAGCTTGGAAAATGATTTCAATATGGAATATATCATGAGATGTAATAATACTGTCAGGTCTGGCCATTAAAGTTTTCTGTACAGAATATACAAAAAAAAAACCCCAATATTCAGGATAGTTACTTATTTTAGAATACGATTTTCTTTTTGTCTTCTTAAAATTCAAATACATATATCAAAACACACATATTTTTAAAGAAATCAATACAAAGAACAGCAATATGCATTCAGATTACATTTTAAGTAGAATAAACAGATCATGAATATTTATGTGATTTGGAAAGACTTGTATTCTACACGTTGTATGGCCAACCAAATAATTATGCAAAGATAGTTTCACTTAAAATTACAAATGTCATATTTTAGTTTGTGCTCAACAGTTTATAATGTATATTGATAATGGAGGGAAATGGCTTCTATTTAAAAACAATACATTTAAGTTGGAAAAATGCCATTACAGCATATTTTAAAACGTTAAAATGCCTGGAATTGCGTTACCGTAAGAGCTAACAAAGGTCCCAATGCTGACTGATGTTTTAAAACTAGACATTATTGCCTCTATTGAAGAGAATATATTTCTAAGATTTAGTCTGATAAGTTCTTATGCTCTGATTTATGCATTTATTGTGTTTAGCTTGTTCAGTTTGATCTGTACATACAAGAGGAACTCCAAATAAAGGTTATTATGGGTTAGGAGCAAAGTGACATATCTCTAATAGGAAATTATATGAATGGCAATTTAGTTCTTTTATCTTTTTCCGTGACAGATCATGTAACTAATCTTAAAAAAAAAAAGAATTTGCGGTCATAATCTCTACATAATACTCTGCTAGACATTTGGGATGCAAAAAGTATGATACCAGAAGGGGATAAAGAGCATACCTACAAAATATATAGGTTATAATACAAAGAACAGAAATATTTTACTAAAAGACAGGATGGTAAGTAAGATGCTAATGTCCTCACATTCTGTTAAATAGAAAAAATATGGGCTTAGGAATCAGACATCATTTCAAATTCAGGGTGAACTACTTTCTAGCTCTGTGTCCTTGAACAAATTTTTTGACGGCTTCAAACCTGTTTCTGTGTCTATAAAATGTACAATGTAAAGCATTTGTTACGTAACAGAAATTCTTTATGTGCTAGTTTCCACACTTTCTTCTCTTTCTCCTCCTCTCATTGAGTCATCCTAGCCCAAGCCAGTGTACCACTACACATTTGGCACCTGGAATTCATGTCCGCTTTTTAATCACTATTAAAACTGAAAACACTCATTCTGTATTTGCTGTGGCAATATATTTTCCTCTCCTCACTTAAGTCTAGAGGCAATGTTTTAAACACAGTATTTTTACAATAAATATATTGTATATTTATGGAAACCTTTAGATAGGATTGAAAATATTTTTTACTTTCTTAGTAGAAAAAAAATCTCAATAACTGGCATTCATGTTAGAGGGAAAAAAGAACTTGAGGAACAATTTTTTCCGAAGTACACTCTCCTGAAATATGGAGGTAGATTTCTTTTGCTTCATAGATTTAATCTTTATTCCATTTAAGGGTAGGCTTTAAGATTATAAAGGTACACAGGGATCATTTGGTCCAGTCCTCTGCTTTCAGACTGGTAATTCATTATTATGGCAATTCACAACTGACACAACTGAGGTTAAATTGAAAATGGAAGGGGGTTCCTATAAAAGGACTTGAATGGCATTTATCAAGCTACAATATGAAGTTGCACTAGGATGTTTCATTGTGTTTTGTATTTCCTATCTTCTCAGCAAACTTCTAACACCTTATTCAGAACTTCAGGGAACTTCTCCTGTTCTCTTATTCTGAAGATTTTTCTATCTAGCAGTTAAAGAGTTATAGGTTCTATACTGAGCAAGTTAAGTCATTAGACTTTCTCTGGCAGGAACTGACTAGCTATTTACCAATTCTGTCTCTCTCTTCCTGGAGAAGAAATTAAACTACATAAATAAAATACATTTTCCAGCCTCTCTTGTGATTAGTTGTCAGTGTGACTGATTTCTAACCAATAGAAAGCAAGCAGAAGTGATGGGTGCCAGTTCCATGCTTCTTTAGAACAATTTCTCATACTGGATCTTCTAGACTCTTTGGCCATTCTGGTAAACTGGAATGGAGAACACTGATGACTTTCGAAGTAACTTGTTACAGGTAGAAACACCAGATAAAAAAGAGTTTTAGGTGATTGCCACCTCTTTGGCAAGGCCAGCATTGGACTCTCTCTTATATTAGGAAGAAAAAAAAAATGTCTATTTTATTAACAACTGAGATTTTGTGGTTTAACCATTGTAGTTGTTAACATTACTTTATCCTATCCATGAAGTTTAATATCTAAGACAAATGTTACGGGAAACACATATGCTTTGTTCTCCTATTGATTTAAAATATATTTGTTTTAGATATATAAGTATATGTAATACACATACATATGTGTTATATATACAGTTTTATATTTATTATATATAATACATGCATTATACATGTATTAATATTATTATATATAATGCTTATATAATCTATATAGCATTTACAGAAATCAAAGGGGAAATATTGAACTACTGCACTGTAAATAAGAAGTAGAACTAGCACCAGAAAAGAGAGCATGCCAGCCATAAGGTCTTACAATTGAAGAACAGTATGGAGGTGAATATTGCACGAGAATAAAGAAGTATTTGAAATATTGGAAAGAAGAGCCTCTCAGACATTTAATGTGATACCACAGGAAGCACCGTGTGACATGGGGGAGAGTGGCAATCATTGATTGGTGCTATCAAAGGTATTTGTTTGACTGGACAAGGAGGGCATTTCCAACCTGAAGCATGACATGAGGAAAAGGGTAAACGTATATTGTCAAAATCACTTCTAACTCCTGCCACTAGAGGCACTGGAAGTGGCTTGGTGTACAAATGTATTAGAATCAAGGATTTCCAAAATAAAGAATCAAAATGAGAGAGGTCGTGAATTAAGGCTATGGATGTGGAAAAATAGAGAGAAAAGAGAGGATTTGAAATCTGCTATTAAAAGTATCAGCCAAAGATCAACATTTTATTAAAAATCTATCCTGTGTGGGGCTAAAACCTTGAGAACTATTTGTTCATAAGAAAGACAGTGCCATTGAAAATATTATCAGACCTTGTTAGTGCAATAAAAACTATTCCAGTCACTAATGTATCTTGACCTTGGCTTTTATATATTAAAATAACTAATTCTTATCCTTGAGGAAGTGTCTGGAAACTAAAACATACGGTTGTTTGCAAAACCATTATTACAGATGAAAATTCTTGGAGTTTTGTAACTGCAAATTAGTGTAGAGTAGTCTTTTCACACAAAAATGATCAATGTGCTTCATTCTGGAAAAATAATCAGGTACATATGGACATATGAATAACAAACAAAGCAGCTATTGGTTAAGACCATGTGTCTTAGAGCTAGTTACCTTTGGAATCAATTGAGTTTCTGTACTAGTGGTCATGATTTCTGGAATGATTTCGCTTTTTGTCTGAGAGCCTCAGTTTTCTGATATCCAAAGTGTGGATAAGACTGTCTATCTCATAGAACGATTGTGGAAAAAATGAACTAATATTTGTAAAGTATTGGGTTTTATTAAGCCAGGTACAAATTAAGCTCCACTAAAATCATTTAAAGTCTTAGCGAACACTAAAATTTTCATCTCTTATCCTAGTGGAAACCTCAGACAGGGTTCTGTGTCTTTACCTGGATACACATATAAGTGTATATGTACATGCTTATATATTTTTGTATAAGAGTACATGTGTTTATACATGTATTTGTTCATATATACATATATGTTATGTAAGTTCTGTGTATATATACATATTTATGTGAAGAAAGAGCAAAAAAGACCTGGATTCTATGTTTACAGATATATAATGAAATAAAGCAAATAGATACTAATAGTATAAGAATTTACAGAAGTAGACAATAGAGGCTAACTATTGCTGGTAACAGCAACATGAATATTTAAGCTTACACTAAATGTTAACATTTCTGATTCTGAGAATTAAGGACTCAGAGTGCATATAAATTTGAAGTATTCCAGTGATTGAAAGGGTCATCTTCTCAATTATGTATTTACTTTAATATGCAGATATATGATCAATTTAACAAAACCTTCTAGGGAAAAATTCCAAAAACTATAATTAGAGTCAGATATGTATCATTAGCTTTGATATGGTTAAACTTCACTTAACATCCATTTCTTCAGGTGTAAAACAGATTAATAGTTTGCCCACAATATCTTCTAAGGCTGTTATAATTATGAAATAATGAAAATTATGATGAGATTAAAAATTGAAGATTAAAATGGTATAAAATAGTTGATGATGTTATTATCATTATTGTGAAAGACATAATACCAAGAACACTGGTTCCATAAACTTGTATAGCATTTTTGTCAAGAAGGTCTTAAACAGAAAGTAGTAACCACAAATGAAAAAGGAGCAATGATGGTTAGATGTTTGTCTTTCAAAAGAACACCAGGAAAATTAGGAAAGATTACAAGCAAAGGCATAAAAATAATACTTAAGAGCTGGAAAATGTATCTCATGAAGACAGGAGAAGGTAATTAAGGTGGTTCTGTCTGTAAGATAGAAGAATAAAAATTGGTTTATCTTCAGCAAATAAAGAGGGTCTATCAAAAGTATGCCATTATTCTACACGTTTTATTTTTTTTAGAATTGACAGGGAAGTTTTGGATGAATATAAGAAAGATCACCCATGACAGAGTCAATACTGGAGAGAAGAGCTATAAAAAGTAATCCAAATTTATTTTATTGAGTGTATCTGTCTATCTATCTATCTATCTATCTATCTATCTATCTTCTATATATGCTTTGGATTATCTGTTTGAAAATCAAGAACTAGACCAATTTATCCCTGGAATCCTCTCTAGTTCTATCATTTCCAGAATAAATAAATGCATTTGCTAATTTCTCTACATGTCAGTCCTTTTTACTAAACCAACAAGACAAATAGCATTTAAATTTATCATTGCTAGTAACTTCTTACAGTTTTTTAAAGTATGTAGACTGATTTTGTTTGTGGCTGATAAAACATCTGATTATTTCACTAGTTTTCTCTAATATTGTTTTTAAGGTTATGGAGTGAAATTAATTCATGCAGGAAAATATGTTCAAAATATAGGAACCTTACTATATTAGGACTATTTAAAATGAAAAGAGTGAAGATTATTATAAAATATAAGAAATATTATTCCAAGTGTTTGTCTACTTTCTTTGGAAGTGGGTAAGGAAATCAACAGAATATGAAATATGGGCTAAAATAGCATATATTATGTATGGACTATAAAGTCTAAGTCTTAGAGTTAGTCTTAGTCTAAGACTAAGGTATCTAGCTCTGAAGTGGTTTTTTAAAATAATATTTTCCATATTTGAAATTCTAAATTATCCAGTTCTGTCTTGATTGACTTAGAACAGTCAACAATCAACAGAAACAGAAAATTGTGTTAAGAGAACTAATTGACTTGTGGAATTTTCATTTCAGTAATGACCTTGAGCCTTTGCTGCCTGTAATGCCCTCAGATCATGTCATGGGGCTCTAGTAAAGATCTATCATCAAATCAATTACAAAAAAGCAATGGAACATCTGATCCTTCTCTTGAAATTAACTAGGGAAAGTAGGACAGCACACCTTCAAATGACACGATGAATTATTATGTTTTCAATGACCCAGGAAGGAAAGCACTAGTGATTGATGGGAAATGATATTTAAATGAGAATTGAACATTTCTGGGATTAAACATGTAACAATGATCATGAAAATTACCAGAAACTTAAATCTGTTAAAATACTTTCTTTTTTTCATGTTAGCCATGGAAGTGTTTTCTTCTCACTATTTTCTGTATCCAAAACCACAATTCTGGGAAGGGACCTACATATTGAGGTTATTGCTGTACCATTTAAAAGTATGACAGTGAGTATAGCAGACTTCTCAATTTCATTTTCATTACTATATAAGAAAAATATGCAAAATGGACCATCATATGTTAACTGTTACAATTTGTTTCCCACTATGGCAATTCAACAAAATAAAGTTAGAAAAATATGGTCAAAGATGACAAATTTAATTATAGTAATTCATTTGACAAAATAAATATGAATATTATTTAGATAGTGGTTCTATTCTGCAAACATAAAACTCATAAATAATAGATGCAACTGCCTCCTTCCAAAAAAATTCCCCAATATTTCCTATTTGACTGATATTTTAGATAATTATTGTGTTTTTATATGGGCCCTTGGCGTCTTTTAATTAGGTGATCTAGCACCTAGACTTATAATGTAAGTTTTAATTTAGAGCTTTATTCTTAATTATCTTTGTAGACAATATAAATTGCAATATGCTTTTATTGCAAATGGTTATAAAATATTAAAAATACAATTCAAATATTAAATTAAGGAATAATTTTCTTTGGAGTCCATGTAAAATACAAATGTTTATAATTCTCTTGCCTACATAAAAATCTATCCTTATGACTGCAATATGGTGGGTAAGCACGTGGGGACTCAGGAGTTCAGACCTTGCCCCACCCCTAATTTTGAAGTGTGTGGCCTTGGTTAATCTACTAATTTCCCGGCCTCAGTTTCTTCATATGTAACATGGTATTGATGATAGTCATTGTCGTATGACCTTTGTAAAGATGACGTTAGGAAATGAATATAAAATGGTTAGTCAGAATTCAGATGTAGTAAACAGTGTGAGCTATGATGATGGTCAGAGTCGATTAATAAGTCTTCCTTTAATTATGTTAAATCCTTAAATGTTTCTATTCAATTAACTATAAAGACTTCAAACTGGCAATATAGTGTGTTTTATTTAATAATGCAAGGAGTTCAGCTTTCTTTTAAGTCGTGGTGAAGTCATTAATAGGCCTATCATAATATTTTATAAATTTTTGTGTAATACTATGATGTTATGACTTTGTTTATATTAAAGGATGACAGTGAATTATTATAGCCATTTGATGTGTGTTGATAGTATAAATCACTGTATTATCTTTGTAAGGGAGGTAAACTATGTTCAGGAAACACATTCCTAAAGTACCAAATTTCCCATTTTTATACCTAATGGGATTAATGAGTTTTCTATTTCATTAACACAGACTCTTTAATAATTAACCACATTAAGTTGAGCACAGAAAATAATCTCAGTGTGCTCAGAATTTTGTCACATTCACTTAATAGAACAGACATTTTTATCACCTTTGATTTCTGGGATTTCTTGGCTTTTAGCACTAGTATTATGGTATTCTCAGGATAGAAGCAGAAGTCTTAGATGAGAATAGACTGTCTTTCTAGCATCTTCCCCTTCCTGTCTTAAAAAAGACCCAGGCTGCCAAGGAACTCTTGATTCAGCCTTGCTTTGTACTCAGCCTAGCCCCTGCCTATAACAACTGAAAGATGCTGGAGGGTATCATAAAGGACCCCGTGGAGTGTTTTTCTCTTCAGAGATCTTGAAGGGAAACATAGCTCTTATCTTTATAGTCTCACTGGGTTAGAGGTCAAAATAGGGGAAGAAAGCTCTTGAAATTCTCATGTGAAGAATCAGGGACAAAGAAAAGTAAGGCGTGTCCTTACACAGAATCCTAGACATAAACATGAATCAGCCATCAGTACTTGCAATTAGGCATTAAACATTAAATGTCTGTCTGGTGTAGCAGTAATTATTATGAAATGTGTAAATATGGAGGGAAGAAGAGAGAAATGGATACACATCTTCACCTTGTTTCAAAGAAAAGGATTTCTCACTGATGAACTGTTAAACACCCAGCAATCTGTTTGGGCAAAGCAGACATACACATATACAACCTGATAATAATAAAATATTTATTTAAACGATATTTGAAGGTAATAGTATCAGAGCTATGCCAGTCAAAGCATAGCTAATTACTAGATGGATTCAAAGGTCCCACACCAGTACAGAAACTTTTCTTTTCCAGGTTTAGCCAAGAGGTCCATTTGGGAAGAAATAGGATTGGTGGATAACATTAATGGTAAAACTTTTGATGACTGCAAGTAGAAATGAGGTTAAATCCTTAATATATTGCAAATATATGAAAATGCATAAAAATGTTTCAGGTACTAAACAAAAGTCCCTCCTGCTTATACAGCAAAATGAAAGGTAAAACAAAGCAGAATGAAAAGCAGTGGAACAAGCCAACACATTCTTTGGCATTTTGCTCTAACATTTCTGAGAGAAAACAGTAAAGGAGAACAAAGTTCTTGTGCTTCAGGATACGTGGGCCTGCACATAGGTAGTTGGAATAAACATGGAACCAGAGAAATGTTGTCAAGGACTCTTGTACTCAGTGTGGATTTTGTGCTAGTGTAGACAGAGAGACTAAAAAATAAATAAAAAATAAAAACATAATTTTGTGCTTAGTGTTTAAAAACTCTGGTATCAGCAGATATTATAGAATAAGAATAATGTAGGGCACAGAATAAAATTAATAAAAATGAATAATAAATGGTAAAAAGGAGCTGGAAAGACCTTGTATGAGGGACTTCCCTGGTGGCACTGTGGTTAAGAATCTGCCTGCCAGTGCAGGGGACAGGGGTTCAAGCCCTGGTCCAGGAAGATCCCACATGCCATGAAGCAACAAAGCCTGTGCACCACAACTACTGACCCTGCGCTCTAGGGCCTGCGAGCCACAACTACTGAGCCCGCGTGCTTCAACTACTGAAGCCCGTGTGCCTAGAGCCCATGCTCCACAACAAGAGAAGCCACCACAATGAGAAACTCACACACCGCAATGAAGAGTAGACCCTGCTCGCCGCAACCAGAGAAAGCCTGTGCACAGCAATGAAGACCCAACGCAGCCAAAAACAAAAAAAAAGACCTTGTGTGAGAGACTGAGCAGACTCATCAACTTCCCTGTGAGGCAAGATGGTGTTGTGGAAAAAAGAGACCTGCTGCATATTATTTGTAGTTTATTATATTTGGAATTTGGCTTAAGTGATCTATAAAACTCTACGTAGTCTATTCCATTCTCTATATTTAGCTATTCTCAATTTAGTATGTTGTATTCTTTTTAAAGTCGTAAAAGTTAAGGAACACTGCTGGATTCATTTAGTTTCTTGAATGATCTAAATAGTATAAACGTATTTTAGAGCAGTATCTTGGTGAAGCCAGTTCTGTCATTGATATATTTAGGCAAACCTACACTTCCCTACCACTGGTAAAAATATTGTGTGGAAGAAATCAACCGGTATGCATATAAGGATGTTAAGTTAATAACTAGGGAAATCCAGGACCTGGGTTCACTACATATATTAGTTTTCCTTTGATGAATAATAAATTTGTGGCTCAAAACAGCATACATTTATTATCCCAGTTTCCATGGGTGCAGAGACCACAGATGGTTTGGCTAACTTCTCCATTCAGGGTCTAATTGGGCTGAAATCAAGGTGTTTAGCCAAGGCTGCAGTTCTCCTTTGAGGCTTGGGGGTCCTCTTTCAAGTTACTGTTGTTGGTAGAATACAGTTCTTAGCAACTGTAGGACAAGAGCCGTTAGCCCCTAGAGGCCACCCACATTTTCTTGCCACGTGTTCTTCTCTACAACACAGCAGTTTGCTTGTTCAAGGCCAAGAGGTGAGCATCTCTGTTACTTGAAATCTTCACTTAGGCAAGGGTTGAACTCTGTTTTAAAGAGCTCACGTGATTAGGTCAGGCTCACTCAGGAAAATCTCCTTTTTGACTAACTTAAAGGCAACTGGATTAGAGACCTTAATTACATCTCTGAAATTCCTTCACCTTTGTCATTATAACATAACCCAATCATGGCAGTGAAATCCCACCACATTCACAAGTCCTGCCCATAGTTAAGGGCAGGAATCTCGGGGTTCATCTTAGAATTCTGCTACCACATTACAATACTGATGTAATATATATTGGTGTACAGTGGGATTACAGACAGTTCTGGTCTCTTGTACTTATTTTCCTTCATTTCTATAGAGGTTATGATAATAGTTCCATTTCATAAGATTGTAAGGATTAAGTGAGGTAATAATTGCAAAGGGCTTGCAATAGAGCTTGAACCTAGTAAGTGCTACATAAGTATTGTTAAAAAAAATGGAATATTTAAAATAGTTACTGGCACATACTAAATACTCAAGAATGTTAGCTGCTATTATCTTTTTAAAATTATTATTAATTCTTGAAATGTAATGTTTAGTCAGAAACAGTGAGTGGTGTTTGGCTTGTCTTTTATAGTTGCAGTACAAGAGATAAAAATATATATAATGCATTTACCTTCATATTAATACAGTGATTTATACAAATAAGGTATTTGAAATGCATACTATCTCATATATATTTTAAATTGCATACTATCTCAATAACCACATGATAATTAGGAATGGTATGTTTGAAGAACTGATTAATTTCAGATAATGATTTTCCAGTACACAAGAGACATGGGCAGATTTTAGTATAATTAGACTTTGAATGCCAAAGTTGTGATCAATAAGAGTTAAAAGACAATTTGCAAATGCTTTACTTATGGAATTTATACAATCAGATTTTTTTTAAAGAAAAGTCAAACCCCATTGTTAAAAATATATCTGATGGGATTATTTGCTAATGTCTCCATTATCTTAACTTCAATCAGTATTTTACAAGAAAAGAGGATTATCAATAATTCTTCCAGCAACAGAAAAATTTTTAGTTTTAATTTGACATGTCAATTTAATTAATAGTCAACAAAATGGCATTCTAAATTTCCTTCAGATGGCAATTCAATGGCATCTATTGATTCTGTATTACTGGATTGAATATTGTCATTATTATTTCTGTGTGGCATGCTTCGGGCAGGATTTGAATTATGCCACATCACACAACATTTTCTTTTTTGTGTGATGTATGTGTATGAATTGTCTCAAATGCTATAAAATTTCATACTGCTATAATAAGAATATCTCTCAATGTATAGTATATAATATTACATGTATTTATATATATGTGTGTATACAAAATATTTCTCTAGCACAGTCAATAGCTATTAAATTAATTCTTCATTCATTCAGCCTTTACAGATCACCTCTCATCAAGCACTCTGCAGAGCATAATAAAGCTCTTGTATGTGATGAAGATGAAAAGGACCTAGGAGTGTGACATTCAGCGCAGTCTTAAATGTCATACTAAAGAGTATGCACATCATCCTTTAGGGAATGGAAAGATTTGACGTCTCCACATGGCCATCAAATAGCTTGGAATAATTTGTGATTTCTTTCTTTTCCTTACATGCCACAACCCTAATCTTGTTGGTTTTACCTTGAAGATATATTCAGAATCTGCCCCATTTATCACTGTGACAACCCAAATACAAGTCACCATCTCCTCCTACCTGGGCTGACCATCTTCAATCAGTTTCCTACTTCTGCCTCTGCCCACTTCCTGTCTGCTCCCCACAGAGGAGCCAAAAGGATCCTGAAAACAGAAATCAAATCACAACATTCTTTTTCCTAAAACCCTCCAATGGCTTCCCATCTCACACTAGTGTAAAAGACAAAGTCCTGATGATTCTCTACAAGGATCTAATGATTGGGCTATTCACTACCTTTCTGGGTTCATCTCCAACATGTGTTTGCCTGTCACTCCCCAATGCTTCAACCACATAGAACTCCTTGTGTCCTTAAACACGTGAAGGACACTATCATCTCAGGACTTTCATTTGTTCTTCTGCCTGCTTGGTATTATTCCTTCCTTTAGGTCTGTTAAATGCAACCTTGTTAGATAGGGCTTCTCTGAACACATTCTATGAAATAGGATCTCTCCCTTTCTTCTTTATCATCAATTAACATGCATTTGTTTATCTGTTTATTGTCTCCCTCACAGCCCTGAACCATTACCCTCATGGAGCAGACACTGTTTTGTTCCTTGATATACCTCAAAACAGAAAATAGTATCCTGATACTTAGAAGGTGATCAAGTTTTATTCAATTTTATTAAAACTTTAAAAAAATTGTCTGGCAGTAATATTAGAATTCTATTCTCTTCAAGCAAATAGATTGTTTAGCTCATGCTTTTTCTCAGATTCTGATAGCATTTTTCACTATTTTTATATTTGTGTATGTGTGTCATAATCATTTTTATTGGAGCTAATCTCTGGAAGAAAATCTCTCAATTTGGGAAAATTTCAGTCTAAAATATAAGAGATACTGGCACAAAAACAGAAACATAGATCAATGGAACAAGATAGAAAGCCCAGAGATTAACCCACGCACCTATGGTCAACTAATCTATGACAAAGGAGGCAAAGATATACAATGGAGAAAAGACAGTCTCTTCAATAAGTGGTGCTGGGAAAACTGGACAGCTACATGTAAAAGAATGAAATTAGAATACTCCCTAACACCATACACAAAAATAAACTCAAAATGGATTAGAGACCTAAATATAAGACTGGACACTATAAAACTCTTAGAGGAAAACATAGGAAGAACACACTTTGACATAAATCACAGCAAGATCTTTTTTGATCCACCTCCTAGAGTAATGGAAATAAAAACAAAAATAAACAAGTGGGACCTAATGAAACTTCAAAGCTTTTGCACAGCAAAGGAAACCATAAACAAGACGAAAAGACAACCCTCAGAATGGGAGAAAATATTTGCAAATGAATCAACGGACAAAGGATTAATCTCCAAAATATATAAACAGCTCATTCAGCTCAATATCAAAGAAACAAACACCCTAATTCAAAAATGGGCAGAAGACCTAAATAGACATTTCTCCAAAGAAGACATACAGACGGCCATGAAGCACATGAAAAGATGCTCAACATCACTAATTATTAGAGAAATGCAAATCAAAACTACAATGAGGTATCACCTCACTCCTGTTAGAATGGGCATCATCAGAAAATCTACAAACAACAAATGCTGGAGAGGGTGTGGAGAAAAGGGAACCCTCTTGCACTGTTGGTGGGAATGTAAATTGATACAGCCACTATGGAGAACAATATGGAGGTTCCTTAAAAAACTAAAAATAGAATTACCATATGACCCAGCAATCCCACTACTGGGCATATACCCAGAGAAAACCGTAATTCAAAAAGACACATGCACCCGAATGTTCATTGCAGCACTATTTACAATAGCCAGGTCATGGAAGCAACCTAAATGCCCATCGACAGATGAATGGATAAAGAAGATGTGGTACATATATACAATGGAATATTACTCAGCCATAAAAAGGAACGAAATTGAGTCATTTGTTGAGACGTGGATGGATCTAGAGACTGTCATACAGAGTGAAGTAAGTCAGAAAGAGAAAAACAAATATCGTATATTAATGCATGTATGTGGAACCTAGAAAAATGGTACAGATGAGCCGCTTTGCAGGGCAGAAGTTGAGACACAGATGTAGAGAATGGACATATGGACACCAAGGGGGGAAAACTGCGGTGAGGTGGGGATGGTGGTGTGCTGAATTGGGCGATTGGGATTGACATGTATACACTGATGTGTATAAAACTGATGCCTAATAAGAACCTGCAGTATAAAAAAACAAACAAAACAACTAATACTAAACTTTCATTGGGTTATTTGTATGGAAATATGTTAATATAAATGTTTCAGACATTACATGAAATTTCTAAAAATCTTATATTTGTATTTGTATGGAAATATGTATGGAAATATGTTAATATAAATGTTTCAGACATTACATGAAATTTCTAAAAATCTTATATTTGTATTTGTATGGAAATATGTATGGAAATATGTTAATATAAATGTTTCAGACATTACAGGAAACTTCTAAAAATCTTATATGTTCTGGTATAAGGTTATAAGTAATAATCCTAGTTATTACTTTAAAATGTATATCTCAGAAATAACTAATTTTCTTGTCAACTGCATTATTATGAACTTTCATCAAATCTTTAACCATGGTCATTTTTAAGTCTTTTGTCATTTACAGACAGTTCTGGGTGTACTCTGATGATTTTGCAAATATGTTCCTATAAAAGGGTTTCATCTTCAAGAAATTCATGGAAAAGACTCTGACAAGTACAGGTTTCTGGTAACTGACTGTACTGCTGAACTGAATGAATAAGCATTTTCAGAACTCTAATCAAAAACTGATGAACTCATAAAAGTGCTAACAAAAGATCAAGATGAAAAAAAAAATTAATTACATGGGACTGAGTGAACTGATGAGGATGAGTATAATTTTTGTGACTTTCTGTCTGAATTAAAAAAAAAAATCCCACAAGGACCCAGAGGCAAAGAATATACAAATCAATTTTCACTGCAAAGTAAAGGAGCTGTTACAGTGGAGGATTACTGGACTGAATGTCAATATTATGACATAGTATGAGTGTGTTTCATGTTTGGTAACTGCAATCATTGTTGCTTTTGTTGTGGTCATCCATGTACAATGCTTGGTGTCAGTCTATTTATCTCTTGTAAAAAAAAAAAAATCTGAATGAGAAAAAAAAAAATATAAGAGAAATTAAACTCAAATTTGATTCTTTTTGATTTGTACTTCCTATTTTTCATATTGTTTTCTCCACCTTATTCTTCCTTCTTGCACTAAGGCTTCTCTTTTTCATTTCCCATATTGAACCACTAAACAAAAATGCATACGTTCTCTGGTTAAAGTTTGTAAAGTGAAGGTACTTTTACCTTTCATCACTACTCCTAAAAAGGGAAGGAAAAAAGAGTAAATATTAGACAAAAGAAAACCTATATTACAATAAAACAAGAAAATGTCAGAACCAGAAGCAGTAATTAGGAAGGCACCTGTGAAGTCTGGTCTTGGTTGATGTAGAAGGTTATAGCCTTCTTCGAATTCCTGCAGTTTATAGATTTCTCTGAATTTGAAAGACTTTCTCAAGGATCTCTTAAGAGAAGATAGTGTTTAGAGGTCTGGCATTTCAGAAAAAGCAAATATCCCTGTAGAGAACCAGTTTAACTTTGAAGAAAGTAAAGGAAGATAAAGATAATGTTGGAAACAAGTTAACCTTATATTATTTCTGTCTACAACCTACTCTTTTGGCTAAAAACGAGGAAATAGGAAGGTAGTGATCCATGGCAAGATGGAAAGTCTTTGCTACCATAAACCCTCACATGACAGAATGGAGGGGAGATACATCTGCCAGAGTAAATGAAATTGCATGTGTAATGAAAGTTCAAGAAAAAAGAAATGGCTAGAAGCTGTAAGCTGTTCATCTCAGTACTCTTCTTCAGAAAAACTATATATAAGTATATTAGCTTTCCATTGCTGTCATAATAAATGACCATAAACTTAGAAGCCAAGTATTGCTAGAACAAAAAAAATTATCTCATTTCTATAGGTCAGAATTCTGGGTGTGTTTGGTAGGCTCTCTGAATAGGCTTTCACAAGGTTGAAATCAAGATGTTGGCAGAGCTACATTCTGTAATGTATATAATTGGACAAACCTACTTCCAAGCTAATTTAGGTTATTGGCTGAATTCAGTTCCTTGCAGTTGTAGGACTGTCGTCCTTGTTTCCTTGCTAGCTGTGAGCCAGGGGCTGGTCTTTATTTCTGGAAGTTGCCTGTATTATTTCTCATGCTTTCCATCTGCCCCACTGTAGCAATAGCAGATGGAGATCCTCTCACATTTCAAATCTCTCTGACTTCTGCTGTATCTCTCTGACTCCAGCTGAAGAAGGTTCCCTGCTTTTAAGGACTTATATGGTTACATTGGGTTCACATGCATAATCCATAATAACATCCCTATTTTAATGTCAGTAACCTTATATCTTCAAAGTTCCTTTTACCATGTAATGTAACACATTTACAGGTTTCAGAGAGTAGGGGATGGTCATTTATGGGCGACCATTCTGTTTACCACAATAAGAATTATTAACATAGCAATAATATACTTATAAATAGAATGTAAAATCAAAGAGAAGAAACACAAGCTTAAAGCAGAGAAGGAAGATAAGTTGAACACAAGAAGAATCACACAAGGAAATGGGTCAAGAGTTCTGAAAACAGAAGTTCTTCATTGTTTTAAAGAAGTGATGCTGAGAGTTCCCTGGTGGTCTAGTGGTTAGGATTCGGTGCTTTCACTGCTGTGGCCTGGGTTCAATCCCTGGTCAGGGAACTGAGATCTTATAAGCTGCACAGCCTGGTTAAAAAATAATAAATAAATAAAACTAAAAAAAAAAAAAAAATGTAAATAATGATCTCCCTTAAAAAAAGAAAATAAAAAAAACAAACAAACAGGATACATGGATTGAAAGACAATGTCATAAGACAATAAAGTAAGTTGAAAAGAGGCTTTATAGAGCTTAGCAAAATAATTGAAGAAGAATTAAAATACTGCAAAGATGAAAGTTATATGTTAAGTGAAAAAAAAAGACTATGGACAATCCTGAAAACATAAAAGATGCAGCAGGAAAAGAACTGAGATAATTACTCAAAACAAAATGAAACAAATAGAAAATTTTAAATAATTTTAGAAAATATATGTATATAAAAGAGATGGAAAAGTTAAATATAGATAGATATAATTAGATGTTTGGGAGATTAGGGAAAATTGAAAAAATATTTATAAATACAACAGAGGAAAACTTTTTTTGAAAGGATCTTTAAATAGACCAAGGCAAAACAAACTTCAGAAGAGATTGAAAATGTTATAAATTTGATGGATTAAGTGAGTTGAGATAAAGGAAAAGGTGGAAGGAGGACTACTAGATTGTCAAATAATTGTGCTAACCTCCTCACATCTCATCTTTCATAGCAGATGGTCAGTAGGACCTAAAATTAAAACATTTAACTTTAAAAATAATGACTCTAAACTTAATATTTTTCATAACCATTTTATCTTAAACTTACAGGAAATAAGAGGCATTTGAAAATAATCTCTATAGTGGTTAACAATGATAAGATCTCCTATTTGAATTTCAGGGAAGAAGAGGAATTTAGCATTAGTTAAATTTATTTTTCTTCAGATAAATTCAGGTAAAATTTAATTTTTAAATTCATTTTTATATAATTGTACCTATTATCTATCTAACCATTTAGCCATCTTCAATCTACCTACCTGGTCATCCCTTCTATCCAAATACATTGACAAGAAGTGCCCTTTTACTGCTAATGTCTCCGTCTAAGGGTGGATCCTGTCTAGTGTGGTGACCAAGATGAAGATGCATCAGACCAATGTCATCCACCAAGACTGCCTCCACTACATCCGAAAGTAGAACTGCTTCGAGAAGCATCACAAGAACATATCTGTGCACCTTTCCCCCAGCTTCAAGGATGTCCAGATCGATGACATTGCCACAGTGGGCTTGTGCTGGCCCCTGAGGAAGATGGTGCACTTCAATGCGCTCAAGGTCACTAAGGCTGCCGGCACCAAGAAGCAGTTCCAGAAGTTCTGAGACTAAACCCTCACCCACTGCCACAAACAAAATAGTTATTTTCCCAGTCAAGAAAAATTAGAAAGGAAAATTTTTTAAAAAGGCAAACTGTGTAATCTATTCAGGGTACAATAAAACTCTTGAGTGCCTCCCAGAATGTGTATCCAAAGATCACTGGGGACTACAATAGCATATATCTGAGACTGTAGGCTCTATTTCTGCTTCTGGACTGGACCAGTTGCATTAATGGGAACTCTTCCCTAGAAGAGTGACTCACAGGCTGACTTTTAGAGAGTTACAGGCAATCTGGATGTGGCAAGAATAGACAGCTTTGTCTAGACTTCCTTATATTTATTTAGTACATATTGCTTCTGTTATAGAATACATTGCTTAGGGTGCCCAAAAGTTGCCTGATGTCTGTGCCTGGTGAGACTGGGAGTTTGACTTTCTCCAATACCTCATCATCATAATAGTCTCTTGAGCCTTCTCTATAAGCACAGAGGTTCATGTGCTGCCACCCTGTTATGACCTGTACCACTTACTCTGTTTTGCCTTTTACTGTACTCAAAAGAGAAGTACATATTGCTTTTATGTAATAAAATTTTAGATAGTAGGGTTTTGGAGGCTTGAGAGTAAAATTCTCAATAATTAAAATGACCTCTTATATAGGTAATGATCCAGTGGGCTTTGCTTACAGAAACTGGTTTGTAAAGGATAACAGCTGTAGGAAGCAGTGGTATCCTAATTCATCTTTTTGTCAATCATGTGGAAAAATGAAAGTTGTAATTCTCACCTTTATTCATATTATATCATGATCATAATTTGACTCTGCAAGCAGTTTTTCTTGGAAGGCTAAAAATAAAATTAGAGAGGTACTGGAAGTCACAATGACAGTATAATTACAATGCTAATTTAATCAGTACCTGTTAATCAGTTTTAAACAATATTTTTATTTCTTCAAATTTCCAATCACCAAATCCCTTCTGGCATCAAACCCAGATATATTATTAATATTATTCCCCAAATACCATTAACTTTAAAATTTGTATCATAATTATGTATATCACAAAATGATATTTTGCAATGTTTTTACATTTAATCCTTTTGTAATAAACTTTCGTTGGTTAAATAATTTAAAGTACACAGTAAAAAGGCCTCTCAAATGCATTCTCTACAAAAAAAAAAGCTTCTCATCCAAGTGCCTGTGAATGGTTTTTCTCTTCTCATTCACAGTGACATACAACGAAGAAACTCTGCTAAGAGGACAGACTGGTACAAGGTGCATCTATAATGCCAGTCATCAAAAAAAAAAAAACAGGTCAGAGACCCTGCTTATGGTCAAAACTCTGCCTTACAAGTCACTTCAGGTCTGCAAGACTCACAGTCTCCTCTATAAAATGGAAGGGTTGAAGCATACTGGGTGGAGTGCAACGTTTCTTCTAGCACCAAAATTTCATGATTTTCCATTTAATTCATATTGTCGACAAAGGAAGAGTCCATTCGTTTCATGCCGTAGCATCCTAAGTTATTAGTTAGTGACTAGGGAATAGAATATACAGGGGAGGCTCAAAAGAAGAAATCTGGTTTTTTGTTTGCTTGTCGTGAAAATGTGAGTCCCTGCCCACATTTAAATTTAAATTCATTTAAATTTTGGGGTCTCGATCTCCATATTTGTAAAGGAAACTTTTATACTAGGTGATAACTAAATGTATCTCCTTGGTCTTTTTTTACTGTTATTGATACTTATCATTGTGGAGACAATAGCCATCTTCAAGGGTCTATATGGACTTTACATTTTCCCTTCTCTCCTCAATACCCCAGTTCCCTGCTCCTCATACTGTGTTGTCATAATCTTAGCAATGTTCTAGGAAGTACTTAAAACATAAGTAAATATCAATTTTAATCCAAGTATTATGGTATTGGGAGGAAATATTACTTGTAAATATTAGGGGAAAATGGATATTTTTAAATACACATCAAAGGAATATTAATAGTAAAAAAAACCCCCAAGATATCAAATAATTTATTCTTTTCTGCAGTTATGAATTATTTGGTTTAAAATACTCCTTCTGGATATTGCTCCAAAGGATCTAAAATTTCCTCAATTTGAAAACTATCGGTATGCCTAACCACATATTTGCCACTTTCTACATAGGGTATGTAGGTTATATTTATATCTCTTTATATTTCTAAAATATGGTCATTTTATTTTCCAGTGAGCATTATTGAATTGTTTTCTGCTATTTCACACACTAGTTTGCACAGTTTAATTTTTTTTTTGTAAACAATTTTTGGTTGATATTTTAAAAATCAAAGCATTGAAATCTGTTTTGTGCACATATTTTATTCAGGAGTTGAGACCAGAAAGATGGCTTATTTTCTAACATTTGCATTTTTAATTGGCTTTTGATGCAATTGGTTTTATTACATGTATCTTGAATTGCATTGCTCTGTAGTCTATCCAATACAAATTGAAGTCACTTACAAAACAACTGAAATCACAATACATAGGTTTTGAAAAAAATAGTGGACTACTTTAAATTTTATTTAGCTGTTAAATTTGGAGGTGATCAGGGTTTGAGCTTTTGCGGTAGAAGATAATTTAAAATTATTGAAACACTTCACATATTTTAAAAACCACTTCAGTGAGGGAAATGATGGTGTTCAGAAAATGGCTGCTAGGGTATAAAATTATCAGAGAGCTTAAGTGCATCAGTGTGAAAATGATCGAGCTTCTTTGCTTGCACATCGCAAAGCAATTGAAAATTACTGAAGTGCTTCAAGTGGTTCATGTTTCCAGAAGAGTTTTCAGTCTTTCCTCTTCAGAGTGCTTTAAATTTTTGAATGTCTGAATAATTCCATAATGTTGCATATATACCTCTGGTCGTGATTATCAGTTTAGAAGTCATGCAAATATTGAACTTCTGAGCTGAGTTGAGCCAATGTGAAGTGATTGCGGATCATTGATTTTAAGCAGCCAAAACAAATCCTTGAAGCCAGCTCTCCATTTGAAAATCAAAATGCAAAATTTAGGCTGTTATTCAGAAAAATGAAGCTGGACTAGAGAGATTTTGGAGGAGGGGAGGGGAAGGTAATAACTTTTTTGGGTTGTTTTGCTTCTGTGTAATATAAATATCAATTTCAATTAAAAATTTAGTCAGAATGCAATTTTCTTGTAGAAAACTGAAAAATAGTATAAAAGAATATCAAAATGCAGACAATTAATGAGATAATTTGTGATCTGAAAGCCACAGAATTCACATCTGATTTATAAAGTTACCAATAATAAACAATATATTTCCAGAATTGCTAATGCAGAATTTTAGAATGATTCCAACAACTCTTTTGGCTTCCTCTTCTACTGGGTTAGTCAATACTTAAACTACCTTGTTTTAAGACCATCTATCTGATGCTTTAAATGTACGTAATCTGATATGTAGCCAATCAACACAGATTTATTGAGCACCTACAATGTGCCAGACACTATGCTGGGCACTGCAGATAAAATACAAACAGAACATCTGTCCTCATAAGCCTTAGAGTTAGAAAGACTTTTAGAAGCTTACAAGACAATGTTCCCTTACAAAATAAGAAAATCAAATAGTGTGACTTTCTCATTGTCAGGATTCTAGAGTGAGAGGCAGAACAAAAATTGGCCTTCAGAGGTAAGGCCCTCTCCACTGAGCTACACCACTGAAAGTTCATTTCAGTTTCCTTTTCCTGGTATTAATACATTTTTGAAGTTTGTGAAAAGATAAGGTCAAAAGGTTGGAGGTTGTCAGAAATACAATGTTGATAATTTCTAAGGATAATTTGACCTCAGTTCTCAGCCAAGAACTGTATCAATAAATAATATAAACAAGGTGCATCGTAAGTAATTTAGAGTGATTGCTTATACCAGAATGGCTGAATATTCACCTTCAGAACATATGGACCAGAAATCTGATAAACTATCAATATAAAGTCAGTAGAAGTATGAATGCATACTGTCATTATAAGAGTAAAATTATTTTAAAAAACGACAAAAAATTTATATACAAAAACATTATTAAGAAAATTAAAATAAGTGGGAAAAAGCTAAATAACTTTACTTGAAAAATTTTTTAACAATTTTATTGGAGTATAATTGCTTTACAATGTTGTGTTAGCTTCTGCTATATAACAAAGTGAATAAGCTTTATGCATACATATATCCCCATATCCCCTCCCTCTTGTGTCTCCCTCCCACCCTCCCTATCCCACTCCTCTAGGTGGACACAAAGAACCAAACTGATCTCCTTGTGCTATGCAGCTACTTCCCACTAGATATCTATTTTACATTTGGTAGTGTATATATGTCCATGCCACTCTCTCACTTTGTCCCAGCATACCCTTCCCCATCCCCATGTCCTCAAGACCATTCTCTACATCTGCATCTTTATTCCTGTCCTGCCACTAGGTTCTTCAGAACCATTTTTTCTTAGATTCCATATATATGTGTTAGCATACGGTATTTGTTTTTCTCTTCCTGACTTACTTCGACCTGTATGACAGTCTCTAGATCCATCCACCTCACTACAAATAACTCAATTTCATTTCTTATTATGGCTGAGTAATAATTCCATTGTATATATGTGCCACATCTTCTTTACCATTCATCTGTCAATGGACACTTAGGTTGCTTCCATGTCCTAGCTATTGTAAATAGTGCTACAGTGAACATTGTGGTACATGACTCTTTTTGAATTATGGTTTTCTCAGGGTATATGCCCAGTAGTGGGATTGCTGGGTCATATGGTAGTTCTATTTTCTGTTTTTAAGGAACCTCCATAATGTTATCCATAGTGGGTGTATCAACTCACATTCCCACCAACAATGCAAGAGGGTTCCCTTTTCTACACAACCTCTGCAGCATTTATTTTTTGTAAATTTTTTGACGATGGCCATTCTGACTGGTGTGAGGTGATACCTCATTGTAGTTTTGATTTGCATTTTTCTAATGATTAGTGATGTTGAGAATCCTTTCATATGTTTGTTGGCAATCTGTATATCTTCTTTGGAGAAATGTCTATTTAGGTCTTCTGCCCATTTATGGATTGGGTTGTTTGTCTTTTTGATATTGAGCTGCATGAGCTGCTTGTATACTTTGGAGATTAATCCTTTGTCAGTTGCTTCATTTGCAAATATTTTCTTCCATTCTGAGGGTTGTCTTTTTGCCTTGTTTATGGTTTTCTTTGCTGGGCAAAAGCTTTTAAGTTTCATTGGGTCCCACTGGTTTATTTTTGTTTTAGTTTCTCTTTGTCTAGGAGTTGGGTCAAAAAGGATCTTGCTATGATCTATGTCATAGAGTGTTCTGCTTATGTTTTCCTCTAAGAGTTTTATAGTGTCTGGCCTTATATTTAGGTCTTTAATCCATTTTGAGTTTATTTTTGTGTATGGTCTTAGGCAGTGTTCTAATTTCATTCTTTTACATGTGGTTGTCCAGTTTTCCCAGCACCACTTATTGAAGAGGCTGTCTTTTCTCCATTGTATGTTCTTGCCACCTTTGTTATAAATTAGGTGACCATATTTGCGTGGGTATATCTCTGGGCTTTCTATCCTGTACCATTGATCTATATTTCTGATTTTGTGCCAGTACCATACTGTCTTCATTACTGCAGGTTTGTAGTATAGTTTGAAGTCGGAGAGCCAGATTCCTCCAGTTCCGTTTTTCTTTCTCAAGATTGCTTTGGATATTTGGGGTCTTTTGTGTTTCCCTACAAATTGTGAAATTTTTTGTTTTAGTTCTGTAAAAATGCCGTTGGGAGTTTGATAGGGATTGTATTGAATCTGTAGATTGCTTTGGATAGTATAGTCATTTTCACAATGTTGATTCTTCCAATCCAAGAACATGGTATATCTCTCCATCTGTTTGTATCATCTTTAATTTCTTTCATCAGTGTCTTGTAGTTTTCTGCATACACGTCTTTTGTCTCCTTAGGTAGGTTTATTCCTAGGTATTTTATTCTTTTTGTTGCAGTGGTAAATGGGAGTGTTTCCTTAATTTCTCTTTCAGATTTTTCATCATTAGTGCATAGGAATGCAAGAGGTTTCTTTGCATTAATTTTATGTCCCTCTACTTTACCCAATTCATTGACTAGCTCTAGTAGTTTTCTGGTAGCATCTTTAGGATTCTCTATGTACAGTATCAGGTCATCTGCAAACAGTGACAGTTTTACTGCTTCTTTTCTGATTTGGATTCCTTTTATTTCCTTTTCTTCTCTGATTGCTGTGGCTAAAACCTCCAAAACCATGTTGAATAATAGTGGAGAGAGTGAGCAACTTTGTGTTGTTCCTGATCTTAGAGGAAATGGATTCAGTGTTTCACCATTGAGAACGATGTTGGCTGTGGGTTTGTCTTATCTGGTCTTTATTATGTTGAGGTAGGTTCCCTCTATTCCTAATTTCTGGAGAGTTTTTCATAAATGGGTGCTGAATTTTGTCAAAACTTTTTCTGCATCTATTGAGATGATCATATGGTTTTTCTCCTTCACTTTGTTAATATGGTGTATCACATTGATTGATTTGTGTATGTTGAAGAATCCTAGCATTCCTGGGATAAACCCCACTTGATCATGGTGTATGATCCTTTTAATGTGCTGTTGGATTCTGTTTTCTAGTATTTTGTTGAGGATTTTTGCATCTACGTTCATCAGTGATATTGGCCTGTAGTTTTCTTTTTTTGTGACATCTTTGTCTGGTTTTGGCATCAGGGTGATGGTGGCCTTGTTGAATGAGTTTGGGAGTGTTCCTCCTTCTGCTATATTTTGGAAGAGTTTGAGAAGGGTAGGTGTTAGCTCGTCTGTAAATGTTTGATAAAATTCTCCTGTGAAGCCATCTGGTCCTGGGCTTTTGTTTGTTGGAAGATTTTTAATCACACTTTCAATTTCAGTGTTTGTGATTGGTCTATTTATATTTTCTATTTCTTCCTCTTTCAGTCTCGGAAGGTTGTGCTTTTCTAAGAATTTGTCCATTTCTTACAGGTTGTCCATTTTATTGGCATAGAGTTGCTTGTAGTAATCTCTTATGATCGTTTGTATTTCTGCAGTGTCAGTTGTTACTTCTCTTTTTGCATTTCTAATCCTCTTGATTTGAGTCTTCTCCCTTTTTTTCTTGATGAGTCTGGCTAATTGTTTATCAATTTTGTTTATCTTCTCAAAGAACCACCTTTTAGTTTTACTGATTTTTGCTATTGTTTCCTTCATTTCTTTTTCATTTATTTCTGATCTGATATTTATGATTTCTTTCCTTCTGCTAACTTTGTGGGTTTTTTGTTGTTGTTGTTATTTTTTCTCTAATTGCTTTAGGTGTAAGGTTAGGTTGTTTATTTGGGACGTTTCTTGTTTCTTGAGGTAGGATTGTATTGCTATAAATTTCCCTCTTAGAACTGCTTTTGTTGTATCCCATAGGTTTTGGGTAGTCATGGTTTTTTTTTTTTAAGACCTTCTTCCTCTTTTTTTTTTTTTTTAAAGTAGAGGGAAGGGTTTTTTATTTATTTTTATTTTTGGCTGTGTTGGGTCTTCGTTTCATGCGAGGGCTTTCTCTAGTTGCAGCAAGCGGGGGCCACTCTTCATCACGGTGCACGGGCCTCTCACCATCACAGCCTCTCTTGTTGCAGGGCACAGGCTTCAGATGCGCAGGCTCAGTAGTTGTAGCTCATGGGCCCAGCTGCTCTACAGCATGTGGGATCCTCCCTGACCAGGGCTCAAACCTGTGTCCCCTGCATTGGCAGGCAGACTCTCAACCACTGCGCCACCAGGGAAGCCCGGTAGTCGTGTTTTCATTGTCTTTTGTTTCTAGGTAGTTTTTGATTTCCTCTTTGATTTCTTCAGTGATCTCTTTGTTATATAGTAATGTATTGTTTAGTCTCCATGTGTTTGTATTTTTTACAGATTTTTTTCCTGTAACTGATATCTTGTCTTATAGTGTTGTGGTTGGAAAAGACACTTGATATGATTTCAATTTTCTTACATTTACCAAGGCTTGATTTGTGACCCAAGATATGATCTATCCTGGAGAATATTCCATGAGCACTTGAGAAGAAACTGTATTCTGTTGTTTTTCGATGGAATGTCCTATAAATATCAATTAACTATATGTTGTCTAATGCATCATTTAAAGCTAGTGTTTCCTTATTTATTTTCATTTTGGATGATCTGTCCATTGGTGAAAGTAGGGTGTTAATGTCCCCTACTATGATTGTGTTACTGTCAATTTCCCCTTTTATGGTTATTAGCATTTGCCTTATATATTGAGGTGCTCTTGTGTTGGGTGCATAAATATTTACAGTTGTTATATCTTCTTCTTGGATTGATCCCTCATTCATTATTTATGGTCTTTCTTTATCTCTTGTAATAGTCTTTAGTTTAAAGTGTATTTTGTCTGATATGAGAATTGCTACTCCAGCTTTCTTTTGATTTCTATTTGCACGGAATATCTTTTTCCATGCCCTCACTTTCAGTCTGTATGTGTCCCTACATCTGAAATGGGTCTCTTGTAGACAACATATGTACGGGTCTTGTTTTTGTGTCCATTCAGCCAGTCTCTGTCTTTTGATTAGAGCATTTAATCAGTTTACATTTAAGGTAGTTATTGATATGTATGTTCCTATTATCATATTCTTAATTGTTTTGGGTTTGTTTTTGTAGGTCTTTTCCTTCTCTTGTGTTTCCTGCCTAGAGAAGTTCCTTTAGCATTTGTTGTAAAGCTGGTTTGGTGGTGCTGAATTCTCTTAACTTTTGCTTGTCTGTAAAGGTCTTAATTTCTCTGTCTTATCTGAATGAGATCCTTGCTGCGTAGAGTAATCTTGGTTGTAGGTTTTTCCCTTTCTTCACTTTAAATATGTCTGCCACTCCCTTCTGGCTTGCAGAGTTTCTGCTGAAAAATCAGCTGTTAACCTTATGGGGATTCCCTTGTATGTTTTTTGTTGCTTTTCTGTTACTGCTCTTTATATTTTTTCTTTGTATTCAATTTTTGTTAGTTTGATTCATATGTGTTTCATTGTTTCTCTTTGGGTTTATCCTGTATGGGACTTTCTGTGCTTCCTGGACTTGATTGACTATTTCCTTTCCCATGTTTGGGCAGTTTTCGACTATAATCTCTTCCAATATTTTCTCAGACCCTTTCTTTTTCTCTTCTTCTTCTGGGACCCCTATAATTCAAATGTTGGTGCATTTAATGTTTACCCAGAGGTTCTGAGACTATTCTCAATTCTTTTCATTTTTTTTCTTTATTCTGCTCTGCAGTATTTATTTCCACTATTTTATCTTCCAGGTCACTTACCCTTTCTTCTGCCTCAGTTATTCTGCTATTGATTCCTTCTAGAGTATCTTTTATTTCAGTTATTGTGTTGTTCATCACTGTTTTTTTGCTCTTTAGTTCTTCTAGATCCTGTTAAAGGTTTCTTGTATTTTCTCCATTCATTTTCCGAGATTTTGGATCATCTTTACTGTCATTACTCTGAATTCTTTTTCAGGTAGGTTGCCTATTTCATCTTCATTTATTTGGTCTTGTAGGTTTTTACCTTGCTCCTTAGTCTTAACATATTTTTTTGTTGTTTCATTTTTTTTTTTTTTTTGAGGGGTGGGGCTGTATTCCTGTCTTACTGGTTGTTTGGCCTGAGGTGTCCAGCACTGGAGTTTGCAGGCAGTTGGATAGAGCCTGGTCTTGGTGCTGAGATGAGGACCTCCAGGAGGCCTCACTCCGATGAATATTCCCTGGGGTCTGAGGGACTCTGTTAGTCCAGTGGTTTGGACTTGGAGCTGCCACCACAGGAGCTCAGGCCCAACCTCCAGCCTGGGAACCAAAATCCGGCAAGCTGCATGGTGTGGCTAAAAAAAAGAAAGAAGAAAATGATCAGAGAAAAAGGAGCAGTACAATATCAAAGAATAAAAAACAAAATAAAATTAGAAAGATAAAAAATATATTATGAAAAATAAAAATATAATTGAAATAACTGCAACAAGGTAAAATGAAACCACAACAGAAAAAAGAAAAAAAAAGGTGGGGGGGTAGACACAAGCCAAAAGGCGAGAACAATAACAAAGTATAAAGAATAAACCAAAAATTAGAAAAATAAAGATTTATTAGGAAAACTATAAATATAAATGAATCAACAACAATGAATCAGCAAGGTAAAACAGAACCCCAGTCTAAAAGAGGAGAAAAGATAAAAGAAAAAAAAAAGCCTTGGTTATGGGGGCAGAGTGTAGGCTGGGGTGAAACTTAGGCAGGGGTGGGGTTTAGCGTGGGGCGGGACCTAGGCGGGTGGGGGGGTGACTTTTGAGCATGGGATGGGGTCTAGTCTCAGGACCCACACAGCTGGAAAAGGCTTTGGGGGCGGGGCCTAGGTGGCACGATATTCAAGCGTGGGGCGGGGCTTCTGCTTAGGACCTGCAGGGAGAAGCAGCACCTCCAAAGGGGGACCTCTGGAGTGTGGAGTTCTGAAGTTTGGAGGTAAGGCCCTGGTGAGGATCTGTGGGTGGGATTTAGGCCCAGCGTGTTGGACGAGGTCTCAGAAGGGGTCTCAGAGTGTAGAGGTGGGGCCCTGGATGGGGGTGTAGGGGCGGGGCTTGGGCTCTGCATGGCAGGAGGGAGGCTCTGAGGGCAGAGGATTAGGCCCGGGAGCCCAACAGGCTCCCCAGTGCCTAAGTGGACAGGGAAAGCGCTGGCCCTGTTCCCTTCCTTTCCTCCCCGCCCCCACCATCTCCCCCAGGGTCTCCCCTGTCCCTGCTGGACCCCTAACTGTGGGTGGGTCCTGCTGGGTGTAGGAACTCCTCCCCTCCCCCAGTCACCCCTCAGGGGCACCAGTCCCATCCTGCCTCCACTTCTCCTCCCCCTTAACTCCCCCCCCCCACGCCCCACATCCTACCTGGTCACTGGAGGTTCCTTCCATCCCCTTAGGTGTCCGTGGTCCCCCACTGGTGCCTGGTAGGTGTCCTAGTTGTGTGGAGATGCGAATTCCACATCCTCCTAGTCCGCCATCTTGACTCCACCCTGAAATATTATATATAGCTTAGGCAATAGATGCTTTTTAGAATGAAAATAATAATATAAGGAAATACAGATTTGATTATATAATTATCCTAATCTTTATAGTATTGTTTTTTATATTTGCATTCAAAACCACAAAAAGTAATTTTAGGTACATTATTTAATTTTTAATGAGATAATTCCATTTAGGACATGATTTTTTCATGTAAAATTTATTTTTGTGATTCTTTACATCTTGCGAGAATGAATTAAAGGCAAATTTCAAAATTTCATAAGAAAAACTTTAAAAGAAAGCAAAACATTCAGATAAAGTGTATTTGATCCAGTAAAGAATATAAAAAGAAGAAATAAAAGAAAAAAGTTTCAGAGAAAAATGAGTTTTTCTCACCACCATGTCCAACATTTTGGATCCAAAGGCAAGAGTACAAAAAGGAAACTAAGAATCATATGTCTAAATACTTAAAAATTAACAAACTTTCTTGATAATATAATTTCATAAAAACATAATTGAAAGTTAGTAAGTCCAAGGTTTCTAATAATGCAAAATCATAAAAATATTAGATAATTTTAATCAAGAACTTCATGTAATAATTGTTTAATAGAAGATTTTCACCAGAAAGTCTCTTGAAATGTCTCATTCAATTTTTGAAGACCAATTATTTTTCTGGCATAATGACTTTTCCAGCCTCAGTCTCACTAAATAGTCTATAAGTGATATTTCAATATTACAGAGTAGTATGACATATTATATGGCTCACATGAGAGAAAAGAAATTCATTATTATTTTGGATAGATAGTATGGTACAAAAGTATACCTAAGCAAAGTAAGATAAGCAATAAGCCAGGAATACACCTTTAGGGCAAAATAAAGGTTAAACACTGAAATACTTCAAAACATGGGGGAACAGATCCAGCACAGAATACACCGTTTCACAGAAGATGTTCCCTCCTATTCCCTGTTGCTTCCAATATATAAGCAAAGCAAAGCATTTTGGATTCATTCAAACCTGGCATGCAATTCAGACTTGTTCTTTGCAAGATGGTCTGTCTAGAAACTGTTGTGTCAAATAAGTTGCTGAGCCTGACTTTTCCCGAAACTATAAAGTACAAATATCATTTCACGTTGAAGCTGACATATACATTATTAAACAAAAATGTTATACTTGACAAATATTTCCTATAAGTACACCAAAACTACAAATTCAAGATACAGTATTGTTTGTAGAATATTATCTTAGTTATTTAGAACATATTCATAGAAAAAAACTAGAAGAAATCTTACCTTTAACATTGATGAGATTTTTAGGTGTTTTAAAATTTTTCTTTATCATTTGCTCTATTAAAATGGTGCAAAAATGTTTTAAATGTGTTGAACATGTAAAAACCCTTTAGCAAGGTACAGAAATATTGATTTATGTTGACACAAAGCCATTAATTAAAACTGGTTTTGTATAAATGATCAACTAGCTTCAATTCTACCTAATAGTATTAAGAACCAGCTCACTACTTAATCTCAAATAAAATCTCATGGGAAGTCTTGTCAACAGTTTTTCTGTAATCAAGATATTACCTATTTTAGACCGACATGAATTATACAAATAAAATTAGTACTTGTTAAGCACAATTTTGTTGATTTATTTAGAAGGTAAGAAAAATGCATTGTGTACTTGGCCCTTTTCAAATACTTAATTCAACAGATATTTTTGAGAACAGATATTTTGAGTTCATTTCCAGGTGTTATGTTCCAGAGATGAGATGTGGTCCCTACCAGGAGTTCATGGTTTTAGACAGGAGAGAGGTATAACTATTACACATTTATATTCTCTGTGTGTGCATGTAGGGCATATTTTAGATAGCTGATCTATAGAAGAGATATACATACACACAAATATACACATACAATAATATGTATGCATATATGTATATGTTTATATGCATTCTGGACATATTTATTTTTTAGATAAAGAATAAATTCAATGAAAAATAGATTTGTGTTTTCCAGGACTTATCAAGTAATTCAGTACGTACAAACACTTTTAACAAGGTTGCTTGTACTTTGTGAAATCAAAGCTGAAATGTGAGTCTTTTCTGCTTTTCATACGTCTGCCTGTACTCCCCTGGTAGAGCCATGGGCAGGGGCTGGAGCAGAGTGAATTTAGTGATGTTGCCCCAATTCCCCAACAGTTGATAGCGTGATTGGATTTGAGCCTCAGTGCTCACATTTATGAGTCCTGTGACAGTAAACGTTTTAGTTCACTTGGCTGAGGCTTACTTTCCTCACCTGTATGCTAAAGATTTATTTCAAAGAATAAATGAGATAATTAAGTGAGATCAAATACACTGATTGGCACAGTGTCTGACACATGTTAACATAGTAAGTTCTCAATTATAAACATGTATGTATGCACATATGTATAAAAAAACGTGAGGTGCAGAAAGTTAAGTAAAATGGCTCATGGTCACACAGCTAAAAAAAAATGATAGAGACTGTGTGAATCCAAAGTTTATGCCATTTCCATAGCAACTTGAAACTCCTATATTTTCAAGATGAGAGTCATTATTACTCTTCCTTGATTCCATGAGATTAAATATACTGTTCACCTACTTTGTGTCAGGCACTAGTCTAAGTATTTTATGTAGGATTTATTGATTCTTTGTAATCAATATTTGATCTTGAATTTGAATTGTACATCATAAGTTTTATCTGTTTTTTCTTATATGGTTACAAATTTTAGTGATTTTGGCATACAAACAATATAGTCAGGAAATCTACTTTTGTATGCAGGCTCTAAAATGAAAATGTGTAGGAACTCTCCTACTCTCATTCAAATGAAAACATGTCCAATTCCCTAGAAACAAAATAGAGACTTATCAAATATCTTGAAAATTATTTTGTACTTTACACTGCTCATGGCTGAGTCCAAGTCATCCTATCCGGCTAAATGAAAAGAAGTCTTACTGCTTTAGTTTGCAGTAATATGTCTGTCAGTTAGAAATGCCTGCAAGACAATCACTCAGTAACATTAATTGAGTATCCACTTTGCACAAAATACTGTACATTGTTAGATAGCCTTGATATTACCAATGGTGCCAAAAAGCCAGACGATAACAAAGGTGTTATTTGATATTTGTGTTGTTTGATACTGTTTTGGCGTTTTAGTTAGTTTTCTGTTATTTTAAGTCTAATATTTTTAAAAACTGATTATATACCCACCGAATTATCTGCATATCAAGTCAGAATAACTTCAATAAGGTATCCATACAAAGTAAAAAATCCAACAGTTGTACCTTTAATACTTGTAAATTACCATCTATCTCCAGTTGGAAACTCTTCCTGAAACACAAATACATGGATGGCCTTCCTCTGCTTCAAACCTTTCAAGAGTTCTTCATAATCTACACCACTCTTTCTTATTAAAGGGGTCTAGGAAAGATTATCTGTATCAGAATCCCCAGAGATGGAGGCTAAAAACTGTCATTCTTGACTCCTAACAGAGTAAAATTCCCACGGATGCTGCCTAGAATCTGTATTTTTAATAAGCACCCTTCCTGATTGTTTTGCACAGGAACTTTACTTTGCTCCTGGATGCACAGGATCCTGCCCATGACACCTGGCATGATTTATAAAGACCCTGATAATGAGGTCCCCTATTTGCCTTTTACAGCCTCATTTCCCAATGACCGTTTTGCCGTTTATTAATTGGTTGCCCTTTAGAGTCAAATCCACTTTTCTTCGAACTGCTTCGTGCTACTGGCCTTGAACCCTGTAAACATTTCTCACTGGTCAGTGGCTGCACTGTGACGCATTATGAACAGAGGGTGCTGGAGGGACACTGCAAGGTCATTATCAGGCGCAGGTCTGTTTCTGGTTCGGAGTGCTATTTTTGCAGGCTACTTCCAGGCTTCTATGGCAAGGTTGCCACAGGTATGTCCCAGTGGTGTGTTCCTTCCCCAGCAGGTCTGGCTGGCACTCCAGAAGGTGGTTTCCTGCTAGTCAGCTCTGTCCTGTGGGATCCTCGCCACCTTCTCTCCCATCTCGTGGGCAGCAGCCACTCCCTCTCCTTTGAAGAGTGACTCTCAGTCTTGGAGGAAACCCTCCTCTGTTTCTTTCTTCGTTAAATTCTTTCCTCAGTCTAAAAGGTAGTAGCTACCCTCAACCTTTTCTATCTCTATATTCTTTGGAATTCTCTTTTGCCTCTAATAAATTTCTGATTTTTGTGCAACCTTCTTTCTGCATGCTCTCTGACCCGTTCTTTTTTTTTTTTTTTTTTTCAAACATCTTTATTGAAGTATAATTGCCTTACAATAGTGTGTTAGCATCTGCTTTATAACAAAGTGAATCTGTTATACATATACAATATGTTCCCATTTCTCTTCCCTCTTGCATCTCCCTCCCTCCCACCCTCCCCATCCCACCCCTCTAGGTGGTCACAAAGCACCGAGCTGATCTCCCTGTGCTATGCGGCTGATTCCCACTAGCTATCTATTTTACATTTGGTAGTGTATATATGTCCATGACACTCTCTTACCCTGTCACATCTCACCCCACCCCCTCCCCATATCCTCAAGTCCATTCTCTAGTAGGTCTGTGTCTTTATTCCCGTCTTGCCACTAGGTTCTTCATGGCCTTTTTTTTTTTTTTTTTTTTTCCCTTAGATTCCATATATATGTGTTAGCATACTGTATTTGTTTTTCTCTTTCTGACTTACTTCACTCTGTATGACAGACTCTAACTCCATCCACCTCATTACAAATACCTCCATTTCATTTCTTTTTATGGCTGAGTAATATTCCATTGTATATATGTGCCACATCTTCTTTATCCATTCATCCGATGATGGACACTTAGGTTGCTTCCATGTCCTGGCTATTGTAAATAGAGCTGCAATGAACATATTGGTACATGACTCTTTTTGACCTATGGTTTTCTCAGGGTATATGCCCAGTAGTGGGATTGCTGGGTCGTATGGTAGTTCTATTTGTAGTTTTTTAAGGAACCTCCATACTGTTCTCCATAGTGGCTGTATCAATTTACATTCCCACCAACAGTGCAAGAGTGTTCCCTTTCCTCCACACCCTCTCCAGCATTTATTGTTTCTAGATTTTTTGATGATGGCCATTCTGACCGGTGTGAGATGATATCTCATTGTAGTTTTGATTTGCATTTCTCTAATGATTAATGATGTTGAGCATTCTTTCATGTGTCTGTAGGCCATCTGTATATCTTCTTTGGAGAAATGTCTATTTAGATCTTCTGCCCATTTTTGGATTGGGTTGTTCGTTTTATTGTTATTGAGCTGCATGAGCTGCTTGTAAATCTTGGAGATTAATCCTTTGTCAGTTGCTTCATTTGCAAATATTTTCTCCCATTCTGAGGGTTGTCTTTTGGTCTTGTTTATGGTTTCCTTTGCTGTGCAAAAGCTTTTCAGTTTCATTAGGTCCCATTTGTTTATTTGTGTACTTATTTCCATTTCTCTGGGAGCTGGGTCAAAAAGAATCTTGCTGTGATGTATGTCATAGAGTGTTCTGCCTATGTTTTCCTCTAAGAGTTTGATAGTGTCTGCCCTTACACTTAGGTCTTTAATCCATTTTGAGTTTATTTTTGTGCATGGTGTCAGGGAGTGTTCTAATTTCATACTTTTACATGTTCCTGTCCAATTTTCCCAGCACCACTTATTGAAGAGGCTGTCTTTTCTCCACTGTATATGCTTGCCTCCTTTATCAAAGATAAGTTGACCATATGTGTGTGGGTTTATCTCTGGGCTTCCTATCCTGTTTCATTGATCTATATTTCTGTTTTTGTGCCAATACCAAACTGTCTTGATTACTGAAGCTTTGTAATATAGTCTGAAGTCAGGGAGCCTGATTCCCCCAGCTCCATGTTTCGTTCTCAAGATTGCTTTGGCTATTCGGGGTCTTTTGTGTTTCCATACAAATTGTGAAATTTTTTGTTCTAGTTCTGTGAAAAATGCCAGTGGTAGTTTGATAGGGATTGCATTGAATCTGTAGATTGCTTTGGGTAGTAGAGACATTTTCACAATATTGATTCTTCCAATCCAGGAACATGGTATATCTCTCCATCTATTTGTATCATCTTTAATTTCTTTCATCAGTGTCTTATAATTTTCTGCATACAGGTCTTTTGTCTCCTTAGGTAGGTTTATTCCTAGATATTTTATTCTTTTTGTTGCAATGGTAAATGGGAGTGTTTTCTTAATTTCACTTTCAGATTTTTCGTCATTAGTGTATAGAAATGCAAGAGATTTCTGTGCATTAATTTTGTATCCTGCTACTTTACCAAATTCATTGATTAGCTCTAGGAGTTTTCTGGTAGCATCTTTAGGATTCTCTATGTATAGTATCATGTCATCTGCAAATAGTGACAGCTTTACTTCTTCTTTTCCGATTTGGATTCCTTTTATTTCTTTGTCTTCTCTGATTGCTGTGGCTAGGACTTCCAGAACTATGTTGAATAATAGTGGTGAGAGTGGGCAACCTTGTCTTGTTCCTGATCTTAGTGGAAATGGTTTCAGTTTTTCACCATTGAGGACAATGTTGGCTGTGGGTTTCTCATATATGGCCTTTATTATGGTGAGGAAAGTTCCCTCTATGCCTACTTTCTGCAGGGCTTTTATCATAAATGGGTGTTGAATTTTGTCAAAAGCTTTCTCTGCATCTATTGAGATGATCATATGGTTTTTCTCCTTCAATTTGTTAATATGGTGTATCACATTCATTGATTTGCGTATATTGAAGAATCCTTGCATTCCTGGGATAAACCCCACTTGATCATGGTGTATGATCCTTTTAATGTGCTGTTGGATTCTGTTTGCTAGTATTTTGTTGAGGATTTTTGCATCTATGTTCATCAGTGATATTGGCCTGTAGTTTTCTTTCTTTGTGACATCTTTGTCTGGTTTTGGTATCAGGGTGATGGTGGCCTCGTAGAATGAGTTTGGGAGTGTTCCTCCCTCTGCAATATTTTGGAAGAGTTTGAGAAGGATAGGTGTTAGCTCTTCTCTAAATGTTTGATAGAATTCGCCTGTGAAGCCATCTGGTCCTGGGCTTTTGTTTGTTGGAAGGTTTTTAATCACAGTTTCAATTTCAGTGCTTGTGATTGGTCTGTTCATATTTTCTATTTCTTCCTGGTTCAGTCTCGGCAGTTTGTGCATTTCTAAGAATCTGTCCATTTCTTCCAGGTTGTCCATTTTATTGGCATAGAGTTGCTTGTAGTAATCTCTCATGATCTTTTGTATTTCTGCAGTGTCAGTGGTTACTTCTCCTTTTTCATTTCTAATTCTATTGATCTGAGTCTTCTCCCTTTTTCTCTTGATGAGTCTGGCTAATGGTTTATCAATTTTGTTTATCTTCTCAAAGAACCAGCTTTTAGTTTCATTGATTTATGCTATTGTTTCCTTCATTTCTTTTTCATTTATTTCTGACCTGATCTTTATAATTTCTTTCCTTCTGCTGGCTTTGGGGTTTTTTTGTTCTTCTTTCTCTAATTGCTTTAGGTGCAAGGTTAGGTTGTTTATTCGAGATGTTTCCTGTTTCTTGAGGTAGGCTTGTATTGCTATAAACTTCCCTCTTAGCACTGCTTTTGCTGTGTCCCATAGGTTTTGGGTCGTCGTGTCTCCATTGTCATTTGTTTCTAGGTATTTTTTGATTTCCCCTTTGATTTCTTCAGTAATCACTTCGTTATTAAGTAATGTATTGTGTAGCCTCCATGTGTTTGTATTTTTTACAGATCTTTTCCTGTAATTGATATCTAGTCTCATAGCATTGTGGTCGGAAAAGATACTTGATACGATTTCAATTTTCTTAAATTTACCAAGGCTTGATTTGTGACCCAAGATATGATCTATCCTGGAGAATGTTCCATGAGCACTTGAGAAAAATGTGTATTCTGTTGTTTTTGGGTGGAATGTCCTATAAATATCAATTAAGTCCATATTGTTTAATGTATCATTTAAAGCTTGTGTTTCCTTATTTATTTTCATTTTGGATGATCTGTCCATTGGTGAAAGTGGGGTGTTAAAGTCCCCTACTATGATTGTGTTGCTGTCAATTTCCCCTTTCATGGCTGTTAGTATTTGCCTTATGTATTGAGGTGCTCCTATGTTGGGTGCATAAATATTTACAATTGTTATACCTTCCTCTTGGATTGATCCCTTGATCATTATATAGTGTCCTTCTTTGTCTCTTGTAATAGTCTTTATTTTAAAGTCTATTTTGTCTGATATGAGAATTGCTACTCCAGCTTTCTTTTGATTTCCATTTGCATGGAATATCTTTTTCCATCCCCTCACTTTCAGTCTGTATGTGTCCCTAGGTCTGAAGTGGGTCTCTTGTAGACAGCATATGTATGGGTCTTGTTTTTGTATCCATTCAGCCAGCCTGTGTCTTTTGGTGGGAGCATTTAGTCCATTTACATTCAAGGTAATTATCGATATGTATGTTCCTATTCCCATTTTCTTAAATGTATTGGGTTTGTTATTGTAGGTGTTTTCCTTCTCTTGTGTTTCTTGCCTAGAGAATTTCCTTTAGCATTTGTTGTAAAGCTGGTTTGGTGGTGCTGAACTCTCTCAGCTTTTGCTTGTCTGTAAAGGTTTTAATTTCTCCATCGAATCTGAATGAGATCCTTGCTGGGTAGAGTAATCTTGGTTGTAGGTTTTTCTCCTTCATGACTTTAAGTATATCCTGCCACTCCCTTCTGGCTTGCAGAGTTTCTGCTGAGAGATCAGATGTTAACCTTATGGGGATTCCCTTGTGTGTTATTTGTTTTTTTTCCCTTGCTGCCTTTAATATGTTTTCCTTATATTTAATTTTTGACAGTTTGATTAATATGTGTCTTGGCGTGTTCCTCCTTGGGTTTATCCTGTATGGGACTCTCTGTGCTTCCAGGACTTGATTAACTATTTCCTTTCCCATATTAGGGAAGTTTTCAACTATAATCTCTTCAAAAATTTTTTCAGTCCCTTTCTTTTTCTCTTCTTCTTCTGGTACCCCTATAATTCTAATGTTGGCACGTTTAATGTTGTCCCAGAGGTCCCTGAGACTGTCCTCAGTTCTTTTCATTCTTTTTTCTTTATCCTGCTCTGTAGTAGTTATTTCCACCATTTTATCTTCCAGGTCACTTATCCTTTCTTCTGCCTCAGTTATTCTACTATTGATCCCATCTAGAGTATTTTTAATTTCATTTATTGTGTTTTTCATCATTGCTTGGTTCCTCTTTAGTTCTTCTACATCCTTGTTAAATGTTTCTTGCATTTTGTCTATTCTATTTCCAAGATTTTGGATCATCCTTACTATCATTATTCTGAATTCTTTTTCAGGTAGACTACCTATTTCCTCTTCATTTGTTAAGTCCAGTGTGTTTTGAGCCTGCTCCTTCATCTGCTGTGTGTTTTTCTGTCGTCTCATTTTGCCTATCTTACTGTGTTTGGGGTCTCCTTTTCACAGGCTGCAGGTTCGTAGTTCCCGTTGTTTTTGGTATCTGTCCCCAGCGGCTAAGGTGGGTTCAGTGGGTTGTGTAGGCTTCCTGGTGGAGGGAACTAGTGCCTGAGTTCTGGTGGATGGGGCTAGATCTTGTCTTTCTGGTGGGCACGTCCACGTCTGGTGGTGTATTTTGTGGTGTCTGTGGCCTTATTATGATTTTAGGCAGCCTCTCTGCCAATGGATGGGGTTGTGTTCCTGTCTAGCTAGTTGTTTGGCATAGGATGTCCAGCACTGTAGCTTGCTGGTCGTTGAGTGAAGCTGGGTCTTGATGTTGAGATGGAGATCTCTGGGAGATTTTTGCCATTTGGTATTACGTGGAGCTGGGAGGTCTCTTGTGGACCAGTGTTCTGAAGTTGGCTCTCCCACCTCAGAGGCACGGCCCTGATGCCTGGCTGGAGCACCAAGAGCCTTTCGTCCACACGGCTCAGAGTAAAAGGGAGAAAAAATAGAAAGAAAGAAAGAAAGAGGCTATAATATAGTGAAGTAAAATAAAGCTATTGTAAAGCAAAGCTATACAGACAAAATCTCACCCAGAAGCATATACATATACACTCACAAAAAAAAGGAAAAGGGGAAAAATTAATATCTCCTGCTCCCAGAGTCCACCTCCTGAATCTGGGATGATTCGTTGTCTATTCAGGTATTCAACAGATGCATCACATCAAGTTGTTTGTGGAGATTTAATCCGCTGCTTCGGAGGCTGCTGGGAGAGATTTCCCCTTCTCTTCCCTGTTCGCACAGCTCCCGGGGTTCAGCTTTGGATTTGGACCCGCCTCTGCGTGTAGGTCGCCTGAGGGCGTCTGTTCCCCGCCCAGACAGGACGGGGTTAAAGGAGCAGCTGCTTCGGGGGCTCTGGCTCACCCAGGCCGCGGGGAGGGAGCGGTACGGAGGAGGCGAGGCGAGCCTGCGGCGGCCGAGGCCGGCGTGACGTTGCACCAGCTCGAGGCGCGCAGTGCGTTCTCCCGGGGATGTTGTCCCCGGATCCCGGGACCCTGGCAGTGGCGGGCTGCACAGGCTCCCGGGAGGGGAGGTGTGGAGAGTGACCTGTGCTCACACACAGGCTTTTTGGAGGCGGCAGCAGCAGCCCCAGCGTCTCACGCCCGTCTCTGGGGTCCGCGCTGATAGCCACGGCTCGCGCCCTTCTCTGGAGTTCGTTTAGGCGGCGCTCTGAATACCCTCTCCTTGCCCGCCGCGAAACAAAGAGGCAAGAAAAAGTCTCTTGCCTCTTCGGCAGCTGCAGACTTTTTCCCGGACTCCCTCCCGGCTAGCTGTGGTGCGCTAACCCCTTCAGGCTGTGTTCACGCCGCCAGCCCCAGTCCTCTCCCTGCGATCCGACCGAAGCCCGAGCCTCAGCTCCCAGCCCCGCCCGCCCCGGCGGGGGAGCAGACAAGCCTCTCGGGCTGGTGAGTGCTGCTCGGCGCCGAGCCTCTGTGCGGGAACCTCTCCGCTTTGCCCTCCGCACCTCTGTGGCTGCGCTCTCCTCCGTGGCTCTGAAGCTTCCCCCCTCCGCCCCCCGCAGTCTCCGCCCGCGAAGGGGCTCCTAGTGCGTGGAAACCTTTCCTCCTTCACGGCTCCCTCCCACTGGTGCAGGTGCCGTCCCTATTCTTTTGTCTCTGTTATTTCTTTTTTCTTTTGCCCTACCCAAGTACGGGGGGAGTTTCTTGCCTTTTTGGAGGTCGGACGTTTTCTGCCAGCGTTCAGTGGGTGTTCTGTAGGAGCAGTTCCACGTGTAGGTGTATTTCTACTGTATCTGTGGGAAGGAATGTGATCTCCGCGTCTTACTCTTCCGCCATCTTCTCTCCCCCTCTCTGACCCGTTCTTATTTTACAGTATCTTCCAGAATCAGGGCAAAGGTCACCTCTTCAAGATTGCCTTTTTTAGTATCTTTAGATAAAGAGGAGAACTTTCCTCTCTGTGCTCTCATAGGGCCTCTGTCACCTCTCTTCTACAGCATTTGTCTCCCATAAGCAAAATCATTTATTTAATTCTCTGCCACTCTCCGTAGTATTTGAAACTGAAGCAGCAGTATTCTATCATTTAGGTGTCCACATCACCTAACACATGCTAGGTATCTAATAAAGCATTTGTTCCATGAATAGCTGCTGCTGCTTTTTCTTCTTCTTCCTCCTCTTCTTCTTCTAAATTTATTATTTTAATGAGGGAGGTTTTGAGGGTATATAAATTTGGGGAAGTGTTCTTTATCTCCATTCTGTATAGACTTCCTCAGGGCTGACTGAGCTTTTTGTCTTGTCTGCATCCATAGAGCAATATGCTTTGTAGATAAAGAAGCGAGCACACTATAGTGATTTCTGTTAACACTGAACACTGAGCTGTTAGGAATTGGACCAATGCCAGGACACATTTCTCATTGACAATTAAACACCCATCAACTGGTAACGATGACTCCTAGTCACTTGTGACACAGACCAGGCAAAAAGGCTATGATCTAGATGGGAAAGGTATTTGATCTCATTACTCATCCTTGGAGCCATTCACTGCCTCAGAATGTTGGATGACTAGAGCCCTCAATGAACAGAAAGCTACAAAATAGAGGATTGTTTATTAGAAATACACACATGCTGTTGTAAAGAATACACATATGCTTTCTATTTGCTTTATGTGTGTGTGTTTTTGGTAAACATTAAACATTTTCTCAGCTATTAAATTCTAGTTTTCAGAAGTAGCAAAACTGTTGCATGATATACACAAAGAAAGTTGGTGTCAAAAGGGAATGATCCATGTTTTACACAGTATTTCCTTCTCAACAGTTGATTTTAAAATGTTAATATTAGTTTTTTAAAAATATTGAACTACTATTCCATTTACAAAATGAGTATAATGGCAAGGAATGTTTTTCAGAACACAATCATTTGGAAATCTGTACTGCACAGAGTAAGGTCAAGTTTGGTTTCTCAAGCAAGTAAAATGCAATTGACTTCAGTACATTTTTAAGACTCTTCCAGCACTAATAATAATAAGGAGCTGCCTTATTATTTTTAACAAAGAATCTATGCTTTATCTAAGGATTTCAGAAACTTTGGATTTTCACTCTTCTTTTGTGAGGAAACTACTCAAGTTCTCAACTATGGAAAGTATTATGACAATCACTGGCATTTCATTTGTCCCTAATATTCCATAAATTATTGGCAAGAACATGATGCAGAGCTGTACTCTGGATAGGATACTGTTTAGTGTGTTTCTAAAGTACGGGTATTTAATATTGTAAAACAAAACTGTGTAATATGCACATTCAACAAATTTATCACTATATATTACATATTATCACTATATATTACATACCTTTTTCTGTATATCATTTAGTTTATTCCTCAAAACTGTGAGGTTAATAAAATAATTTATTTTATATATTAGAAAATAAGATTCAGATAAGCAAGGAAACATTGATTCAAATTAGTAACATTCTAAAATCACTTTGGGGGTCAGAAAATATATGAGATATGAAAAATTAAATAATTGAAGAAATTCTCCTTTACCTAGGAAAAAACCCCTAAAAACTCTGGTTAAGGATAAGTTTCAATAATGTGACACTAAAATTTACCAGAATGAAAATCAAACACACCTTTGGAATGGTTCCTAATTTGGTATCTAGCATAAGTTTACCTCCTTTTCCCAGTTTTTCTTGGAGCACCACGGGTGAAGCTGAATTACTGCACTATGATTTGCATTCTGTATCTTCCTGCAGCACAGCATAGGGGTTAAAAGCTTGGAGTCAGACTACCTGAGTTAGTTGATTAGCTCTTGCACTTACTAGCTGAGTGAATTTAGGCATGCTATTTACACATTCCATTCCTCAATTTTATTATTTGTTAAATGGAAATATAAATATCACCTATCTTTGAATTTTGTTGTGTGGATTAGATGACATATTATTTAGCAAACATTCATTGCTAGCTCTTAATCTTCAATTTTTTAAAAATTAAGTATTATGATCAATAATTTAGTCTTTACCAGATAGTTTAATTACAAATATATGTACATTTAATTGTCACAAGTTCCTTTTACATGATTTTTGCTAGGTTCTATATTTAATTTTTGAAAGAGGTTATACATTTTTTAAAAATGTGTTTTGCTTAAGCACTATAAAGGTACCTTGTCTACTCAACAACAATGCGTCAAGTAGGTTTAAGTGATTAACAAGTCAATGGATGCTAATGGCTTCTGATTGTCTGCCAGTATTGTTTAATGCCATGGTGCAAATCAATGTATGATGCAAAATTTGCAAATTTTATTGTTTTAATATGCTTTATTTAAGTTTTTCAGATATGACTATAAATAGTCATTCTAAAGGCAGATTATAAAAATGCAAATTCATTTCTATTATGATCTGCATATGATAATATGCAAAGCACTTCAATTGCTACAACATTATATTTGATTTTTTTTTTTTTTTTTTTGCATTTTGAAGAGTTGCAAAGGGCAAAGGTTGTAAACATACACAAATCAGGATTATATTCTGATTTGCCACCTTTACCTGACATGTCTCCATATATCAGAACTTACCTTTCAAACTGCGGAAGAACTAGGTTGTGAAAGGTTGTGAGAGATGTCAAACTACGGTGCCAAACAACTCTTATCTCTAGACGTGTCATGGTCAGCCTTCATTAAAGGTCCCTGATCTTGCCCACAACAGTATGGAAATCTAAACATAGAGGTCTCACTGCCAATCATTATTTAGGGTTTGTTGTTGCCTTTTGGAACAGTCACCATAGGAATTAAAGTGAATTCATTAATATACTTGAGAAAATTATGGGCTCTGATCAGTAGGAAAACTTAAGTTTTTCATTTAATTTTATCTGGCTCAAATATGTAATTACCTTTCTCATTCTGGAAGGACATTAAGATGCAGCCTTTTTTTCTATTACAAAATATTTTAAAAAAATATTTCCAAAGTAAATCTCAGTGTGTTTTTCTATTGTTGAAGAAAAGTTAAGGCAGAATTTCAGGAATGAATGTATGGATAAACTTTATAAGAATTTTATACATCAAAAAAAAACAAAAAAACTCTGGGATTGTTTACCAACTAAAATGGCTAATGTTTCCATCTCTCCAAAGTAGTGTTAGTATAGAAATTGCATTACTATGTTCACTTTACATTGATTAATGTGGTTATATAATTTTCTCCCTACTAGTCTTTTATTGGTTAGTCTATGTTTTTGTTTTCACTCTTTTTTTTAAAATGGTCATCATATATCTGAAATATATTTATTTATTGTTTTCATTGAGTACAAGAGGAAATCTGATCTCCCTGATAATATCAACTAAAATTTACAACATAATGTATAGTTAATAAAGTGTTTTTCAATTAACCATGATGATGATGATGATATTTTTTAAATTTCTCTTTTAGTTAGAGCACTTGACTCATTTTGTTATTCCTATTTATTGGCAACACCAAATAGGTCAAAATAAGTCTTCTAACACATAGTTGATCTCACATACTCTAGTTGTCAATTGAGCATATTCTAATCTAGTTAACATCCACCTAAGTAGAGCAACTCCTTGTTGTGAATGTCTATGTTCAAGATACTTTATAGTAGATGCAATTCTTGCAATACCTTGTAAGTGAGGCATGTGTCATCCAACATAGATAAGAGAGCAGCTAAGACAGAGAAGATAGATGATGTACCCTTAGTCACCCAACTAGGATATGGCAGATCTGCTATATAAACTCTGGTTTCTCCTTCAACTACGTGACACAGCATTTATGAAAATTGAGTCCTGTTTTCTGAGTCAAAGTGGATGTAGCCCCCTTACTAAATGCACAAACTTGGACAAGTTGCTTTACTTTTTTGAATCTGAATTTCCTCCTCTTTGTAAATATAAAATTAATCCTGGCCAAATTCCCAGAAGTGATGTACAGTAATGAGCATAGCTGCTGCCCAGCAATTGGCACTAAAAGCTGCAAATTACTTTATTACTGTTTTTTTCTCCCTCCCTTATTTCTACTTTTTCCCCTCCCATCTTCTTTCTCTGGCATGAAAGAGTAAAATAGATGTCCAAGTTCAATTTCTGGCTCCAATTTGTTGCAACCTATGTGACTTTGGGGACATTATTCTACCATCTGAACTAGTTTTCTTATATCGTAAACAAGGGATATCCAGGTAGAATATGTACAATGTTTAGTGTACAGTAGATAATAAATATTGGTTCCTTCCTTTCATCTTTGTTTTTTTAAATATGAAGCTCTATGCAAATGTCAGGTCTTATTATTATGAGGAGCTGAAAGAGTGTTATTAAATTTACATGTAATTTGATATCCAGAGGGACCCAAAAAAGGGCATTTAACTTCTTGTGTTCTAACTTTTCAAGCGCCATTTGCTAACACGATGTCATGGTTGCTTGCTGATTATTTAGAAAACAGTAGTTGTTTCTTTTCTAGACAGGAAAAAATATTCTCTTCTTAATCCACCCTTTCAGCTGTACAGTAGACACCAATCTCTCATATATTATTTGAGCATTGGTCCTCTCCAAATACATTTCCAGTGCAGAGATTTTATTATTCTAAGATTGATATCTTGCCCCTTTGTCTCTATATTAATTCTTTTTATCTTATTTATGAAATCTCAAGATCTGGTTCTTCTTCTTAAATTAGCTAATTTAATATTCCCATAGCTGCTTTGTTTGTCAACTCTCCATCAACTCTGCCATGCTTTTCTAGGCATTTTTTGTCTTTGACCATTTTCCTCATTCTCTATTTCCCCTTCTTTTTTTGTCTTTCATTTTCTATTATCTGTGTCCCTGCCTTTAGTTCCTCTAATATCTATTTTTTTCTTTCCTTCCTTGCCACTTCCTCCTGGCTGTGATCCAATCTCCCCTCTTCCAAATAAAAAATGACTATTTTTCAGAAGATACAGACAAGGTGGACTAAAGGAGGTAGATAGTATATTTGTAAAGAACATAAATGTTTATATAACATAAAATACATGGCAAAAGAAAGATTCTAGGCTTGGAAGTGATTCATGTGGGTAGCTAGAATTTTCTGCGGCAGATATATTTCCAATGCTAACGAGTAGAGGTTTGATGTGTGTCCAGTAAATGAAAGCTTGTCTGAGAAGACCTTGGAGAAATCATAACCTTGCTAGCAGGTAGTGCAAAATTAATTCTGCATTTTTAGTGCTTTCAATTTCTTGCATGTGATTCCATTGTTATGTCACTCCTGTCACTTGACAACGGTGCAAGGTGGCTTAGTGATGTTATCTTTCTGTGTTTCATTGTTAGTTGCATGGAATGTATTTAGCTATTCATGCTGCTGTCTGTTTTCTGGTGTTCCTGTTGCCTTTAAAGTCTTTATTTTTTCTGCACCTTGTTCAAGATGAATTTGCAATATTTTTCTAGGTATGAGTTGCAACTTGTGAGGTTGAAACATATGATCTTGACATCTCTTTTTATCAAGTGCCAAATTTTTGAGTTTTTTCCTTAGATACTTTTGAAAGCAAAATTTATGTTCATGTATATAGATAACTGAACCAAGACATTGCTTTAACAAATTTACTGCTAAATTCTCATGAAATACTTGTTCAATTTCTCAATATATATAAATATGTACTTCTATAAAATAATTCTAATGTATCCATATAGAATTGTAATAAAGTTTCACATATATCATCCTCTTTGAGATTCATATAAACTCTGTGAAGTAAGTAAAGCAGATATTGTTCCTCCTATTTATAGATGAGATAAGGGCTTCCAGAAGTTTTTGGACATTCTCAAGGTCACATGGCTAGAAAAGAATTGAAACTGGAATACTTAGGTCCACTATAGTTATTCATAATTCATTGCTTTTTTCCACCAAAACTTAAAACCATTGATATAAGTGTGTATAGTATGTACCTGCTTTAATGACTTTGAATAAAAAAATCATTCATGTTTCCTATCACCATTATCATAACAGCTATAGTTTGCCAACCACCATACTTACATTATTTCTCATTCTTACAGCAGACCTATAATCCAAGTCTAATTAATCCCAATTTATAGACGAGGAAGACGGTGTCAGAGAGTTTTAATAACATGTCCAAAGTTAATACCTCAGGAACTAAAAGCACTGCTCTTGCTTTTTTGTTCTACTGTGTCATACGGCTTGCAGGGTCTTAGTTCCCCAACCAGGGATTGAACCGGGCCCTCAGCACTGAAATCAGGGAGTCCTAACTGCTGGACCACCAGGGAATTCTCACGAGTCTTGCATTTTAACTTGCTCTACATCTGTCTGAGTGTGTATGTTTTTTTTCTGCACAAAACAACATAATTTCTAGATAAATTCTTTAGTACCATTTTGTTTTATAGTTAGGAAACCTATTTTACAACTGTTACTCAGTTAAAAAGGAAGAAAAGAGAAAAATAAGTTACAGTATATCACCAGCAGAACTGCCAGGTAGTGTTCTCTCTAAATCCACTTCTCTAATACTTATTTTTGCATCAGGGAATCTGTGATCACATCAGTGACTTGGACTCATGTACAGTGATCTACCTCCAAGTGACCACTGAGGCCAGATGCAGATTGAGATAGATACAAAATGATCAGAATATCTCACACAAACACATGCATGTACACACATACATTGCTCAAAATCCAACCTGTCACATTTCAATGATATCAAGTGTATTTGTTTCTATTGCTATCGAAAAATTACCATAAACTTAGTAGTGTAAAACGATGTGAATTCATTTTCTCACAGTTTCTGTGCATCAGGAGGCTAAGCAGGACTAATCGGGGTCCTCGGCTCAGAATCTCCATAGATCTCCACACTGCAATCAAAGTGTCAGCTGGGTTGTTTTTCCTTCTGGACCTGCATTTGTCTTGCGTCAACTGAAGAAAAATGCACAACCTAAACGTTGAGAATTATGTTTTATTCAGTGGACTTACTGAGGACTTAAGCCCGGAATGCAGCCTCTCAGATAGCTCTGAGGGACTGTTCCAAAGAGGTAAGGGAAGAGCCAGGATATATAGGAGTTTTTGCTGAAAAAAATCAACATGTATTCGGACATCAAAAGATTACTGCTAATCACACAAATCAGACATCTCAAGTTAATGATTTAAGTGTTCCTATGTATGAGAAGATGCAAAAGTCTGGGCTCACTGAAGTTATTCCTGTTTATTATTATTATTTCAGCTGTAAGAAATTTATTTTTTAACATGTTTATTTGTTTATATTTTTCATGGACAGGCATTTTATTTCAAATATACCGGTGTGTATATGTCAATCCTAAACTCCTGTTTTTCTCCATCCTGAATTCCCCCCAAAGTGCATCATAGGGGACAGCTGCAGTGGCTGATGGCTTGATGGCCGCCACATCCTTTGTTTATTGAAATGACAGGTGACATTCTTTGTCCACATTTGCAACTTGATGTGGTTGTTGGCAAAGATAAGTTCCTTCCATTTGTAGGACTGAGGTCCCCGTTCTCTTGCTGACTGTCAGCAGAGGATTACTCTTAGCCCCTCCAGGCTACCTCCATTCCTTTGCCATGTTGCCCTTCCTCAGGCCCTCTCACTACATGGCAGCTCACAGCTTCAGGGCTGGCAGGAGGATTTCTTACTCTGATCTGCTAAGACAGAGTTGTATGTAATGTAACACAATTACAAAGTGACTATCCCCAAACTTTTGCCATATAATGTAACCTAATCAAGACGGCACCTGCCCTACCACTTTTACCATATTCTCTTGCCTACAGGTAAGTCACAATTCTACCCACGGTCAAGGAGAGGAGATTATAAAAGGACATGATGGATTGGGAATCATCGTATATTTTGGCTAACATATCAATTCACAAAGCAGAATTTTCTAAGAGGAAAAAATAAGTGTCACCTTCTCTTTCCATTTAAGCTGATGGGAAAAATGACTTAACTGACAGTAGAGAATCTGACACAGAAGAGTTAGTAGAGAATCTGACACAGAGGAGTTTCTTGAGGAGAATAAAGTTTTCCCTTGTCCATCTATGGCAAATAGCTGAGGGTGCTTTCGCTTCACTTTTCAGTATTCTCTGTTGAAAATTTATCTTGCCATCACCTTTTGCTCTTTCTCTTCTACTTGCAAACTAATGCATTTCTGATGATGTGGATACATTGTAAAAAGTAACAATTAGCGCCAAATAAGCTGCATATATATTTTTTAGTATAAGAATAAAAAGTCTTCAACTCTGAAACATTTAAAATCATATTTACCAATAAGTTTTTTAAAATGTGTATATATAAAGTAAGAGTGCTGGTGGGTTTTAAAATATTCTTAAACATTACCTTATGTGCTTTGTTTCTGCAAAATATCTTTCGTTTTAGCCAAGACTATAATAGAGTAAGTTTCCACAATAATAGCATTTCTGAGAAAACACAGTTTCCCAACTGATAGGTATATTCAACTGTAAGAGTTTCCACTCCCTGAGAATTCAAGAGTCAGGGTCTAAGATTTACTAACTGTGGGTAGATTTATCATCATGGAAGCCTTATTTGTAGTTCAGTACCCTCTACTGGCTGAGGGTCTGAGTGACTGTAATACTGATGATAATTTATTGCATAACAGTAATATTTTCCTATTGTATCATTTAAATTAATCAGGTAACAGGGAGGATCTTTTCCATTCTTCTTCATTCAAAGGCATTTGTTCGAGTTGTATCTTTCTCATGTCAGAGAAAACATTAGACATGATTAGCTGCAGGTATCTGTGCTTCATGATATCCAAGCAAAGTCCTTTTTATATTTCATCTTATAATTGTATTTGCAACTTAATGTTTGAAGTGTCAGTCTTTGTAAAATTAGCTCATCTTGTTATGATTTAGAGCTTTGATGTGAGTGAAAGGCTTCAATTGCAATGCAGAGTCACATCTGAGAGTAAACTGCATAGACAAAGAAACTTAGAAGACTAGTAAATCAAATACTCTGAGCTGTCTATGTGGATTATGAGAGTATTTGCATAACTTTGAAGTATTTATACTGATGAAATTACAATAATTAAAATCATTGCTGTGTCAATTGCTAGAGGCCACAAGGCATAGCAATTACTAGCATGCAAATCAGACTTTGTGTAAGCATTTTAAAGAATAATTACCTTATTTGATTCAGATGTGCCTGAAAGGCATTAAGAATCATTTGAGCTATTTTGCCGTCAACAATTTTAAGGCTCGTAGATAATGTTGTTGTTATTATCAATTATTTACTTTTGTATATCACTTTTCCTTATTTTGGTTGAAACTAAATGCCACAGATAAAATAAAAACACACAACTTTGCTATAACTAGGAACAATTTACAATATCACTTAAATCTGCATCTCTCTTCAGCAAACATTTTTCTTTCTAATGGGCTTGACTCTGCTATGTCATCAGTTTTGTGCTAAATAACTAATGTATACTCGATGTCTACATTTGCACAATTTAAGGTCAGGGTTGTGAATTGCAGGAAAATGCCAGAGTAAGAAAGCCAGACATAAAAGGTTGCAAAATATTGTCTCACATATATTTGTCACAGGATATGTATAGGTGGACACTTAGCCAGCTGAGAATTTTAGTCCTCTAAGTGTAAATATTTTACTTTCTAAATTTAATACCAAACCTTAAGTAACACATTGAAATCAAAACAGACATCATATTGGAATATGTGATAATTTAGAAATTGTGAAGTACTTCCTCCAAGACTTTAAATAAAGTGATGGTTAAAGCAGGTATATTCCATACGATTGTTGTTTTAACAGAATGCTGAGTCTTGATCTGTTTTGATGTATGGATTAAGTCGTTTAAATATAAAAACTTTTTAAAAAACATGTATTATGGAAAATAATTGAGTCATAAATCAATGAATCAAGGCAGTAATTTTCATGAGGACTATTACCCAAACTGCTTTCTTTCTTGGGGCTTGCTGAATTTTACCATGTCTCTCAATAAATATTTTCTCTAAATAGGTAGAGTTTATGTTATTACCATTGAAAATTCAAAGTGTTCTTATGATCAAAGCTTTGCTATTTTAACATCCCTTACTTTGGTTTGTTGCTTGAAAGCTCCTGAATTTTCCTAAACTCCTAAACTACCAGATATAGTTAACCTAAAATCCATCTCTCCTTTTTGGATTACTATGGAAATGGTGTCTAGTTTTCATTTTACAAAAGGTATAACTATCTGAAAACTAAAGCACTCATCCAGAATATATTTTGAAAATTAATTTTGGATTATTTAAGTTAGCTTAATAACTTTACTTGGAAAATATCTTCTGTGAAAACATATATAAAGATACATAGGAGCTAAGAAACTAGTAATAAATATGTGAGGTTTGTGCCTCTCTTTTCTACATCTATTGGTATCTATACAGTTGATATGTCCTCTCATGAGATACAAAGTACAAAAGACAAACATGTGTGATCCTCTTCAATAAGAACTCCTAGAAGAAAAGTCCTAGACTAATATCAGGCATATTTTAGACATTCATTAAATATTTGTTGATTGACTGAGTAAAACATCTACATAAAAAGAATCCACATTTACTAGAAAATATATTTGTCATAAAAATAAGAAAAGTAAGCTTCTGTATGCAGCAGGAAGTTTAGTTACCACATCTTGCAAGAGAAAAAGAGAGCCTGGATTTCATCACGCCAATTCTTGATGCCATTAACAGTGGAGTAGCTGAATTTGGATATTACTATAATTTTCAGCAAAAAATATGTGTTGAAATATGGAAAAAAAGGCATTAGTGTATAGAAGTTCTTATAAAAACTAAAGCTTTTGACAAGCTCTAGTGTGTTAAACCACTGGAAATTGAAAAGATTTACTGATTTTTCATTTTGATATATTTTTAATCCAATCTTCTTTGTTCTGGCCTCTCTTTCCTGTTGAGTGACTGTGAGTAACTTATTTGAGTCTTTCCATGTATTTCAAACTGTATTTTTACTATTTTAAATAAAACTTTCAATAGATATGTTCCTTCCATTTCTTTTCTATCTTATAAAGATACGTAGAAAGAAAAGTTCCACTAATGACTCTTAATTACATTAGTTTCCAGCAACATTTTATGACAGGGCTTCTTACAGCCCATAGTAAAGTAAAAAATGTTCCTTTATTCCCTGTGGCAAAATAAATCAGTCATTCATATATACAGTCTGGGCAAAAAGTTGGGCAACATGAATACTTTTAGCATTACAATGCATTTGAATAATAGTGTCATTACTGTTGGTTCTCTCTTCAATAAAAGATATATGTGCTTACCCACAATGGATCATAATTCTCTAGAACACATTGAGTCAAGATTTATAAAACAATCTAAATTCTTTTAGAGTAATTTTCCAAAGCTTTCCCAGAGACCCTGGCCAAAAATTAGCACTGACCAAATTATACATCAATTTTATCTTCATATGGTAAGAAAAAGAAATTGCATAGTAGACCACCTCTATATAGATGATTTTATTTCACTTTTTACATAGTTTGCATTCAAAACATTAGGATGGTACGCTTATATTTATGTCAATATTTTTTTGTGTGTGTGTGGGATCTTAGATCTTAGTTCCCCGACCAGGGATCAAACCCGGGCCCATGGCACTGAAAGCACCGAGTCTTAACCAGTGGACTGCCAGGGAATTCCATATGTCAACATTCTTAATGTTCACAGGATAGCATAATTCAACAAGGCTTAGCATATAATACAGTATAGACCACATATGGCCCAGAGCAATGACTCAAATGAAGCTCAATCACAATATTCCCTGGGGAACATTTTAAACATGTAGTCCCATTCTCTTCCCCAGAGTTGCAGAATCAGAATCTCAGGGAAGTCAGTCTTGGGACTCTGCATTACAAAGACATTCTCCAGAGATGCTTGTGCATAGTTAGGTTTGATCATCACTGTCAGGTTTCAGTGTGCATAGAGAGGCCCCAGAGTGTACCAATATGTCCCAGAGACAGCAAAACAAGTGAGAGATGGAGCCTTAAAGCTTGGTTAAGCGTGTCTTTTTTTTTCCCTCTCTGTAAAGCAAATAAACTTTTACTTGTTTTTTTTTATATAGCTTCAGTGCAAATTTCATTGTGCAAAAAGATTTATAGCCAAAAATAATTTAAAATATATTTATTCCTTACCTACTGCTTTTTCTAGTTGATACTGTAGCTTTGAAAAATAGTTAGGCCTCTAGTAAGATCTCTTTTTCCCCTAAATATATAGGAATGGGTGAATATCTTCTTAATATGAAAATAACCAAATATATATCAGAAAACAAATTTCAGCATCATGTGTAATGGTGAAATAGCAGAATTTCCAAGAAAATCAGAAAACAGATTTTTTCATACATTATCATACTATCTATGATATATTTTAATATCATTTTGAAGGGCTACTTAATGCAGTGGACATGAGAATAAACTATAAGTTTTATATGCTAGAAAGGAGAACTTAAAAGTAGCATAATTTATAAATCCAAGGGAATCAACAAAGAAACCATTAGAAACCACTAGATAATAGATCATGCAGTCATTTAAAATTTTAAGTGTCAAAAACAAAACCTTTCTATATACAAATTCTGACTAATTAAAATATATCATTGAATAAAATAGACAAAAATAGCAATAAATAAAATACGTAAAACCTCATCATAAATGTTGAGGAACTATGTGAGGAAAACTGCACATTTCTATTGAGAGGTAAGTCTAGAAAGACATAATAGAGTATAATAAAGATATGCCCTATTTTTGGAAGAAACACAATTTTATAAAAAAGGAAGAAAAATAGCATAAAGATGTCAAGTGTCTCAAAATCAATCTATATACTAAATGTAAGATTAATGGAAAAACAAACAAAATTTCTAAAGGTCTCTGGCAAAGACTGTAAAATTTATGTGGAAGAATAAAACTATAAAATTATAAAAAAGAAAAAAGATCACATGATTGCAAATGATATAAAGTAAAGCCTAACAAATAGATATCATGATATTCACAAAATTCATGTAATTCTGGCAATTCAATCCATAGACAAAAGAGTCCAGAAATTAAACAACAGAATATGGTAAAGACAACTTTTCACATTAATAAGGGAAGTATATATATAGGGGGGGAGAGAGAGAGAATTCTGCTTCTAGGTAACATAGAGTAATAGAGGCCAGAAATACCTTCCTGCCGGAAACAATTGGAAACCAGACAAAATATCTAAAACAGTGGCTTACAGACATTGAACACTGGACAAAATAGGACAGTGACCACTGAAACAGGATTAGCAATTGAGACAAGCCCCCAAATTGTCCCAACTTACTTCCTAGAGAGAAATTCCAGGACACAGTGTTGGAGGGACACCAGGATGGAGTTCAGCCATTTTCTTAAGTTAAGGAGATAGAGTTGGGAGTCCAGGGAGGCCATAGCACCTAGAATTCCCAGGACAGATTATCTTAGAGGAGAGGATTGCACATAAAAAGAACTTGAGATATCAGTAGGGGATCACCCTCAAGCCTTCAGCTGAGTACGAGTCAGTGCATACATGTGAGAAAACTACCCAAGGCTGGGAAACAAATAAACAAACAGAAGCAACAAAGGAAAGAATTCCCCCATAATTCTTTAAAGGTAGGGAATTTATATTGTCACCAGCCAAAGCAGAAAACCTAGTAATTCACAGGACATCAGGTAGAGTGTGCAGAAAGATATTGCCTCAGTAGTGGAACAAAGTTAGTCTTAGACTAAAGACTGATCTGGTCGTGCATATCAAAACTTAAAAGCAAAGCAAAAATGGATCAAACTGTTTCAAGCAATTTAACTGCATCTCAGTACAGGGCTCAAGAATATTTATAGAAATACAAAAATATCCAGCACTCAATAATGCAAGATTAAAAATTCCTGGCACCCAATCAAAAATTACCAGAGATGTAAAGAAACAGAGAAATACAACCAACAATAAAGAAAATTTGAATTGCTAACAACAGAGTGAAAAATGATAAAGGTTATATAATTAGTAGAAAAAGAGATAAAACAATTATAACCATATTCCATATGTTCAGGAAAATAGAGAAGAAATTGAGTGTGATATTTCAAGACATAAAAGATACAAAAAGATACACTATGGATCTAAACAAAGAAATGAAGAGCATTGGAATGGTATATATGTGAGTAAATATAAAAGGCTTCTTCTTTTTAAATATTTTTAAATGATAATCTACCATTTAAAACCAATAATCATAATAATAATGAAGTTTGGGATTTTCAACCTATTGAGAAATAAAATGTATGATAACAGCACAAAGGCCAAGAAGGAGACAATGTAAGATTATTCTCACAAGACTCTTCTAACATACTTCCCACAGTAGTGAAGAGATTGCTCCTCTTCCTGCTCTGATTTGCACTTTTCATTTAAGATTGAAAACATCACTGCTTATTTTCCCTGATTTCCTAAAATCTCTTCTTAAATTCTACCTGAAGTCTCTCTCTTGATAAAGTTCAGCCATTAGATTCCCCAACACAGACCAGGAGAACCTGTACTGTCACCCCTGGTTGATCTTACAATGCCATATTGTCCCTCAGGTTGCACATGCTCACTGCTCCTCCTTTATTTGTCCAAACATCCTCATGTAAATTAACTCTGAAAAATGAATCTGACCACCAGTTCACCACACATATGTGAATGAATCCCAGCTAAGTCTGAGATGTCTCCAGTTACAGAGAACTAACAGTGGAGCTAAGTCAAATAGGGAAGTGATTTTTAGTTATGGAATAGAGAGATTCTAAATCAGTACTAAATTATGAAGTTTCTTTTGCCCTTTTATAACGAAGTTTTGAGAAACTCGCCAACAGTGAAAATGTGTCCACTCTCCTCTTTTTTTTCGTGCTATGTTTAACACTACCTTAGAGAAAGGAAATATTCCTTCTGGTTGGACTACATACACCACTTTCAATTGCCTGGGAGACTGAAATGGAATTACGTATAATGAAGGACTTCGAAAGAGCTGATGTAAGTTGTAAATTTGATAAGCATTGTGCAGGTCAGCTTTTCCTCTGCAAACTTCTCTCAACCTGTCCTCCAGTTTCACATTTCACAGAGACATATTCTAACACATCTTGAGCAGAGTATGATAGACTTGTGAACAATCTGAAGTCAATCCCCAGTCCTGCTGGTTCTCCAATCTAAACCTTAAGAGCTTTCCTTTCATGCATGGATAAATGGAAAGGAAAAGAATATCATCAGGACTCAATGGAGAGTCTCCTTTGATACAAATTTATTCATGAAAAAAAATTTAAAGAAGATATGCGCTTTAATTGTTAAATAAATCAAGCAGTAAAATGTATGTATTAAACAAGAGAGGACTATTTAAAAGAACAACATAGAATGTGAAAAGAAGGTGCAATTAAATAAAATAAGTAAAATACCAATATATTGTACACTTAACTATAAAACACAGTGAATCATCTGTAGAAAAGACAAACAATAAGTATTCACAGAGCACAGAAAATTATAAAGAAGAAAATCACATAGATAGAGGATAATTATGGAAGTCTAACCTACAAATAATGACTCTTCTCAAAGAAGGAAAAAACAAATATAAAAGAAGAAATAATAAAAATGTTTTAATTTTTAAAGTATTAAGGCCATTTACCCAAAGGCTCATTATTATCTGGGAAAAATTACTGAAAGGAAATCTACACAGATTGTTCTTGAAAAATAATGACTAGGATTCCAAAAATAAAGAAAAAAAAACGTTTGTAAGTATCCAGGTAGAAATAAGTAACTTTCAAAGGAAACATATCAGAGACCTAAAGAAATTAAAAATGAAAGCATGAGAAAAATTTCATGAGTCAGATTTTCTTCAAAAGAGCAAAAATAGCAATATTAATTGTCTCAAACGTTTTTTGTAGCAAGATGGTTGAAAGCAAATAAATTATTAGATAGTGCAGAAATAATAGAAACTTTAAAATATAAGGCATTAAACAGAACAAAGGGAATCTTTTTTATCTTCCTAAAATATTCAGTTGCAGTGAGAAAAGGAGTGTCCTATTTTATAAATGATAATTCACCTCCTATAACAAACCATTTAAATGGTTTAATGCAATAAATGTCTTTAATGTTGCACTTCAGTGCAGGTTCTGGGAGTTCTTCATTCCATTCTAGGAAATACCCTACAATTTAGTTGGTCTATTATTTTCTAGAGCCTTGCTATTCTGCACTGAAATTTCAGAATATGAACAATGCACAAGTGAAGAGAAACTGTGAAGAATTACAAGAGGAAGTTTAGAGATCAGTCCTAAATGGCATTAATAATTTCCTTACATATTCCACTGGCCAGAGCCTCATCATATGGCCTCACCAAAAGCCAGACAGGATAAGTACAACTAAGCACTGTCTTAGGGAGAAAAGGAAAAAACTGATATTAGTGAACACTATCTTTCTTTGTTACAGGTACTAAACATTTACCTGTCAAAAATAACAATAAAAACTAAATATTAAGTGCTAGAAAAAACTGATAGGAAACTGGAAGTATTATAATATTTTAATACATAGTTATAAGTTAAAAATAAAGAAGGTTCTAATCAAATAAAGTAAAATTCTAAATATGGGAAATATAGACTATACTGCCTTCTGAGGTGTGTATAGAATGTATACAAAAATACTAAGGTATTTTTCAATAAAGAAAACTTCAATGGAAGAGATTGAATTGGTTATAAATTGGCCTTATGAGTTAATTAACTTATTTTATATAAATTATTTATTTCATGACAATGCCTTGTACAACCATCGACAGGTACAACTACATAGACATGGATCTAAAAGATGCTTTAGAATATTAATGTGATATCTGGAATTAATTGAGAAATTACCACCGATTTACTAATTTATATAATTTTTGAATAAAAATAGATTACTTAAAATCTAGGTGGGAAGAAATGTATTTCAAGTTTTTGTAAAAGAAAAAAACATGAAAAGGAATGTGTAATTTACTGTGGTTATTAATTTGAGTGAAAATGTAATGTTATGACAGTGCAATCCAGCAAATTGTGCAAAAAATAATACCACAATTTTATATAGTTAAGACAAATACATATCAGTATTAAAGATGTGGATGGAGAAACCACAAATATAAAAAGTACTCTAAAATTGCTGGGAGTTCCCTGGCAGTCCAGTGGTTAGGACTCGGTGTTCTCACTGCCATGGCCCTGGATTCAATCCCTGGTTTGGGGACTAAGATCCCGCAAGCTGCATGGCATGGCTAAAAAAAAAAAAAAAAAAAAAAAAAAAAGCTTAGTTGTACTAATATGTAAAAATACAAAATGCAATTTTATTATAAATACTGAATTGTAATCCCCAATCACAAAATTTTATGCAGGCGTGAATATGATAAAAGTGGAGTTCAAACCCTTTGCAAAAGTTTCTATGAATTGGTCCATAATTTTTTGGCAAACCTACAAAAATATTCATAAATTTTTGCATAAATTTTTTCCTTCTTTTGCTATATCTTTGCCATAACTCCTAAATACCAGAAAAATTATTTGTGTAAAGAGTTGTTCATTAAAGTATTTATTTATTATTATTTTTTAATAAATTTATTTATTTTTGGCTGTGTTGGGTCTTCGTTGCTGCGAGTAGGCTTTCTCTAGTTGCGGTGAGCGGGGGCTACTCTTCGTTGTGGTGCGTGGACTTCTTATTGAGGTGGATTTTTTTGTTGTTGAGCACAGGCTCTAGGCGAGCGGGCTTCAGTAGTTGTGGCACACAGGCTCAATAGTTGTGGCTCGCAGGCTTAGTTGCTCCACAGCATGTGGGATCTTCCCGGACCAGGGATCAAACCAGTGTCCCCTGCATTGCCAGGCGGATTCTTAACCACTGTGCCACCAGGGAAGTCCCAAAGTATTTATGTATATACTAAATGAGACTACATACACATTTTTTAATGGTGATTAAAAAATACAAAAGATGGAATATATTTGCAAGCCTCAGAATGTCACCTTATTTGGAAATAAGATGGTTGCAGATAAAATTAGTTAAGTTAGAGATAGGGTGGGCCCCTAATCCAATATGACTGGTTTCCTTATAAGAAGATGACCATGTGAAGTCACAGAATTACAGGGAGAATGCCATGTGCCAGGAGACAGAGATTGGGCTTATGCTTCCACAAACAAGGAATACTTGAAGCTGGAGGAGGTAAAGAAGGATCCCACAGAGGTTTTGGAGAGGGCATGGCCCAGCTGACACCTTCATTTCAGACTTCTAGCCTCCAGAGCTGTGAGAAAATAAACTTCTTTGGTTTAAGCCACCCAATTTGTGTTACTTTGTCACAGCAGTCCTAGGAAAACAATACAGCAGTCTAATTCCTGATTTTCTATCTTCCCTAAACCTTCTCCTCCCTTAGTTTTCTTCAGTTTAGTAACTCCATCCATCCAGGTGTTTAGGACCAAAACCTAGAACTCATCTTTGACTCCTCTGACTCACATTCACTGTATTTAAACCATCAACAAATCCCAATGGTTTAACCTTTTAAATGTATCCAAAATCTAACCACGTTATACACCTCTTTTTTCACCACTCAGTTCCAAGCACTGCCATCGCTCATCTGGATTACTGAAATAATTTTCTAATTGGTCTACCACCTTCATCTTTCACCCACTGCTGTGCATTCTGAATGTATCATCCTAAATGTGTTAGAACAGAGTCAGACCATGTCTCTCATTGCTCAAGATCCTACAGTGGCTTTCCACATTAGACAGAATTAAAGCAAAAATCCTTAACGTGGTCTAGATGGGTCTCTATGATCTACTTTACTTTTCTTCCCCAATTCCTACCACTTCCCATACCTCTTTGACCTCACCTCCTACCAATTCTGCCCCAACTCCAATGACATACGTCACAGAACCTACTTGTTTGCTGTTATCTATGTCTAAAATGTTCTTTCTACACATATCTCACGATTAGTTAAATTTTCATCTGTTTAAATATGGTCTTATCTCTAAGACCTTCCCTGACCGCCCTATTCTTTATTGTTACAACCTCAATCCTCCTCCTCCTCTGCTTTATTATTCTTCAAAGGACTTATCTCCAACTGGCACAATATAAAATTTACTTGTTTGATTATTATTTGTCTTCTCCCACTAAAATGTATATCCCACTGAAGCACATTTGAATCCTTTATTAGCTGCAGTGTCTCAGATCCTATAAGAAGGCTTAGAACATAGTAAGTATTTTATAGCTACCTGTATAAATTTATAATTACAAGGGAGACATACCTTTCATCAATTTCTGCAAAAAAGCTATTTAAAAAGACTATGTATATTTACTACATGCTGCGAGATAAATATTGTAGCTATAAATGACATATTTCTTCATTTAAATATGTCTGTCAAGACCAGTTTTTGGAATTAAATGGTTTTATTTACCTTCTTTAAAGTGATAAAACTGCATTTTTTAGTAATAAGATTCAGCATTTCACTAAATCATATCTTTCTTTTAAATTGTACAATTTAGTAATAATGCCAGGGTATTTGTCAAAGAATCCCCTCTAAAGTAATTAAATTTCCTTTTGCTTAAAATAATGCATTAGAAATATATAAGATTATTATCAATGATAGACTCCACTTTTTCTCATGCATTTTCTTTGTATAAATTGTGTTGCAAAATGGAAACATAAGCAACTATGAACCATCAACTCACAAATAATCTATCCCCCAATTTAAAATTTGATATTTCTATTCAGTAAACTTAATATTCCTGACCATATAAGTATATTAAGTAGTAATATCTGATTACCAGCAATTTCACATTCTTATGAAATGTCTTTGAAATGTCGAGTTTTCAGGCAGAGTAGATGTCTATTGTATTTTACTGCCGAAATAACGTTTCAAATAGTAAAATGGCAGGGGAATACTGACCGAGCTATTAATAAAACACACCAGCTTTTAGCTGGCAAAGCAGCCTTCTTTCCATCAAACACGTCTCAGCCTTTAATAAAGAAACTCAAGTGGTGTAGGTGAAAAATTACTTTTCTCACCCGGTCATCTGTCTGTCATGTATTATTCAGGTCACCAATGTTTGTCCTGAACTGTATCATTCTGTAGTTGTGTCAGGTATGAGATATGTTCAGTGTAATTCCATCAGACTTCGTGAAGTTGATTAGAACAGATCACCTTTCGTCATGGGCACAAGTTACCTCAGCAGATTGAGTGAAAAAGACTTATTTATCTTTGCCTTATAATAAAGAAAGAGATGAGCAAATTTATCCATTAACTTGAAAAGAGTCACATATTTGGGGTGAAAACAAACTATAGTCGGTAATTCTATTGAAAATACTATAGGGCATGGATGTCTTTTCTGGAGTAAAAAAGCTGAAGTGGAGTTTGCATTTGATAGCGTGACATATTTAACCAAAGTACATGCATTTTATTATAGTCCTTAAAATGGTAAATGTTTGTCCCACAACAAAATTATAGAATGCAATAAAATGTGCCAAACCTTTGATGGTTTCCATTGTCTTTTATCCAGCATTATCTTTGCAAAATAATTTTCACTTTGAGTTTACAAAAAATCATCTTCAAAGTTTATGTAATCATTATACTGTTAGACCTTGATTAAGTGATAGGCTAATTTTCGCAAAAAGATTCTAAAACATTTCATAACTCAAAAATATTTGTGAAGAGGTTTGGACAAATCTAAAAGATATATGAGTTAGGTGTAAGGAAACCTAGATGTAAGATCATGCCTGATGTGACCTGCGGTCCTCATGTTCCTCATCTGGCAAATAAATGTGTAGGACTCATGGGTCCCAAAGGTGGGAGTGAGCAAAATGACACATATGTGATCCTACAGTAGAGTGAGTCTGTGTTCCAGTTTAGACTCTGCTACGTATTAGGTTCCTGATTTAGACATGTTTCTAAAAATGAAAATAAAAGACCATATGGTAGCATATCTAGCATATAGTAATGTGTGTGTAATGTATATGTATGTATGTACACACACAGATATTTAAGCATTGCCTCACTTCAAATGATTTTAGATACACAAGGTGGAAATTAGTGTATATTCTTTATTCTCACATCTTCCAGTCACTGATTTTAAGAACTCTTGAAATAAATTTTCAAAAATATAGAACACTGTCACTAAGAGCAAACTAGGTGACTTCGTAATTTTGCAAAATTTGCATTGTTACATGTAAAAAGAGAAAAACAGTGTGTAAAATCTAGTGGGGAATCTACCTTTCTCTTACTCTGTAAACATAGGTATTTCCTTTAGCTGGGTGCCGTAGCTCAAAGCAACAAGTACTTATTAAGCTTCAGGAAGTGGCCAATGTTTTGCTGCGCTGTGGAGCACACTTGCCAGGTATAGATTTTGTTCTCCAGAGAAAAATATGTTTTTGAGCAGATGAACAGGAAGCCTTATGTGTATGAAGCAAACGAGAAGCATATAAAGTCTGATCAAGTGTTAGTGTCTCATAGAGCAAATTTAAGCTGCTAGATACATTTTGAAAAAGGGAAATACAGAAGAGAATTAATTTTTGGTAAAATATTCAGAGAGAGGAACTGAAAGATGAAACTAAATTTATACTCATCTTACTTTACATCCTTAGATCTTGTACTTTTTAAAATTGTTTTAGGTCCATACATAGACTTCTAAGTTCTCTGTGTGAATTATTCTATGGGATCTTTTTTTTTTTTTCATGGCTTGCAACTTATTAGTGATTTAAATAGGCATCCAAACCACACCTTTTCCAATGTATATGTCTGGATTACCTTTAAACCTAGCTAAAAAGGTGGGCTCTGATTGGCTTACCCTAAAACAGTCAAGGTAGTTTTATTGAAAGTTAGACACATGAGCTAAGTTTCTCCAATCAAAGGGAAACTCAGAATCTTGTTCCATGCTTGAACATATGCATGTGGCCTTCTAGATTTCCAGACATATTTTTGACTTTTTCAAAGCCCACCTTGGACTCTAATTTTTTGTTTGTCGTTTCAGTAAGAAAATTCATCCTCTCTATGACTTGTCCCATTTTAGGTTCTTGATCATCTCGCATGAGTCAAATGATATTGGCCATCTTTTTCCTTTGTTTACATAAATAAGACCATGTAGAAAATAACAAAAATAGTAACTAAAATGTGTTTATCTTGTGGTTTTTAAGACATGATCTTCTAATTGACATCTTACTTAGTTGATAATTAACTCTGTATGATGCATTAAATTTTTTTCATGCTAAATGGTATCCTGATGACCTACATGTGACAACAGTTGACAAGAAATCCACATGAGAAAAAAAAGTGAACACTGAGTGAAATCATTTCATATATGTGGATTTCATTTACTCTTCCCTAATGAGCAAGGTTGTTCAAACACAAAAAAGCCTGTTTCTTATTTCTTCACAGGAAAATGAGAAGGATTGATCCTCTTCGGTTTACTCCAGAATTCAGAATCACGTTGGGTTAACATCTGAAACTTCAGACACCTCAGGTCAATGTTTGCTTGTTAAGCCATTCCTACAGTCTATGAGGGTAGTTGCTTTAGTTGCTGAACCTAGAATACTTTATAGTATTCTATTTCCTTTTTTTAAAAAAATTATTTCTCTCCATTCCTTCTTAATATCACTCTCCTAACAGCATGCATTGTTATACCTATGATTAGATATAATGCCTCCAAATGACCTCCAAATAGCAAAGGGAGATCTGGAAAATAACTCCTCTCAAGTTCTCACTCCGATTGCTGCCTTAAGTTCTTTCATAAGCTGAAAGTCACAGTGAAAGTTCAAAACTAGATGTAAGGTATATTAATAAAATATAGCAAAGTTCAACCAAAACTATATTACTTGAGGTACAAAGAGAATGATATAATGCTGTCCTAACTAAATAAGGGTTGGAGGAGGAGCTTTGAGAAGAAATAGGGATTTGAAATATTTCTGGAGACTTTTGATGAAGGTGGTTAAACATCAAGCAATGTGTTCTAAAATGCATATTTTAATGGATCTTTATCTCTAAATGACAAATATAATTATACTTTAAATTTCAATTTTAGCATTACTAGAAGCTGGCATGTACTGGGTTAAGACTCACAGTTATTTAAATTTTGGCATGGGATGATTGTACTTAATATATAGTATCTATGACTAGAGATATGTAACCAGAAACATTTTTCTGTTAAAAACTTGTTTCTTGAACTGGCTTTCTGGGTCAAATGTGGTCACCTGCAAGACTTTATTCCTTACTATACTGTGAGCATGTGAGTAAATTGAAGAGAGACGCTGCAGAACCATGACAAGCCTCTCAACCCACCCTCTCTGACATGAATTACTAGGGCCATTATGAGGGAGCTCTGAGATGAGAGTGAGAAAACTTTAAGGGCTCAACATTTAGTGAAATGTTTAGAAGTTTCGATTCCAGTCTTTATTAGAGATTTTAAACTTTTTCAAGCTTAAATCTTGGATGAAATTTTCCAATAAAAATTATCTACAGTATCATTTTGGCTTTTGTCTTTGTCCTTTCAGAATGAGTCGAAGAATGAGAGTTATTTTTCATGAAAGAAGAATTTTTAAGTAAAATGTGGTATTCATAGACTAGACAAACTAAAACAAGAATATAGATTTAATTTTCAATACTTCTTTCTCCTTTAGGTAGTTAAGGTCTAAGTTGATGTACTCAACACCTTATTTATGTATATACCACATTAGTAATATAAACAACATCAACCCATACTAAAATCTATCAGCCACATAAGTGAATATTCAGCTAATGGAGAACAGTAACCAGAGCAGACGAGACTTAAGCAATGTTAGCTTATAAATACTACTTCCAGTAATGCAGAAAAATTGATTCTAGCATTGTCAAAATTAATTATGACTATTAAATTATTTAAGTGTGTCAGGGATTTGTCTATTTATTTTGTATTATTATTTCCACCATTTCTCTGACAAGGAAGCTGCCTCCCCTGCATATATTCTTTCTGAGAGTTTTATTTTCCCCTAAGAATCTTATATTTAGAAGTATATATAAATATACATAGATTCCAGAGATAGGTTTGTTGGCAGGACTAAAGGACCAATTGTGTGTAAAAGGTTAAGGAAGTAGGTTTAGCCAAGAATGACTGAATTACCTGGTTTAGATAACCAATGGAGGATAAAGCAATTTAATATGGAAGGAAATTCAGGAAGATGAACAAGCCTCAGAGGAAACATATCAAATGTTATTAGGGATGTGAATTTGAAAGACTGAGGAATCACCAGAGTAGAGAGAGATTTCCAACGTCTGAATGGACACTTGGAAGTAAAGATCAAACAATGGTAAGTGTTGAAATCATAGATTCAGGGGTCTAAAATCAGAAACAATAACGGATGCCTAGAAATAATCAACATAGGTCCTTGCTGAAACCATGGAAATATACAACAATGCCAAGAATGATCACAAGGTGGGAAGAGAATTATTCTGAGGGCAGAGCTCGGATTCTTTCCAATGGGAGATGCAGATGAAGGAGTGAGAGAAGAGACCTGGGTTGTCAAAAGTGCAGTAGGAGCAAGGAGAATCTGGACACATGCTCCATCAAGGGGTTCCTCCTTGAGGACAGGAGCAAGGCTTTGTCTGAAAACCTGTTCTCAGGAGAGATCTGATAAACTCATTCACTCTCAGGTATAAGTGACTAATAATACCTTAAAACTGGAAAAAAAAAATCCATAGTGCATCCTAGAGATTTGTCACTTTAAAGGCGTTTCCAAAATACGAAGAGAGGAGTAAAGTAGTGAAGCAAAATATCAAGATTCTTATTACTTAACAATGTCAAATGTTATACAGAAGTCAAATACTTTTATACCTTAAAAGAGGTCATGGGAACAGAGGACTTGAAAGCAAGAGCTGTCCTTGACTAGTGGCAACAGAAGGCCGATTTCAGAACATTGTGTTAGTTACTAAATTTTCTAGATAGTATTTGTGAATTGAAAAAAAAAAAAATCTGAGCTGCTTTTATCTACCACTAACAAAGATACACATGATGTAACAGAGCTTTAATGCACACAATCTCCTGCAACTGCTTAAAGTAATTAAAATAGTGATTTCTATTTTGCCCTCAGGTTTAGGAGAGCAGTTTATCAGTAGCTGGGTAGGAGTCTCTAGGCATTTCTTCCATGACTATTTTTTCCTTGCCAGGCGGCTTAGAGCTGAAGCAGGGCCTACACCTGGAACCATCTTCAGTCCAAACATTCCATGGAAGTAAAGACAAATCCACTCCCACCTGGATATAATTATCTGCACTGCTTGTGTGTATATCAGACTATGTGAGATCCTGAGACATGGTGGGAAGAAGAATGGGTTTGGAGACAAAGAATTTAAGTCTCAGTCATAGGATCTTTGGATAGAAAAAATTCATCCATTGTACTTTCAATTATCTTTTATCTACGTAATGAGAGGATTGGAGAAGGCTACTGTAAATTTCCTGTAAATTTTATATTCTGGGATTCTGCAGGAAAAAAGCAAATCACTTTTTACTGCTGACAGCTTGATATTCCTTAGGCCATGACTATCTAAGTATTACAAGGTCTTGGAAATAAAAACGTGAGAGTCATAATATGCATAGAGAATATTTTTCTAACGCTATAAAAAGTTTGGTAACAATGTTTAGCATCTTTTGAAAAATCAACGTCATTCTAAGGATTCAGTATTTTTCATGCTATTTTGAGGAGATATATATGTATTTGTCTCAAAATATTTATATGCACTCCTAATGGATTATCAACCATATACACACTTCTCCGTTTGCAGGAAAATGTGAAGAGACACCCAGGGGGATAGATGACTTCAATTACTTCTTTTCAATTTAATGACTTTTCCTGCTATTATGTCAACCACTTTCTCTCTACATTTTTCCTCAAATTCTCTTTAAAACTTTTAGCCATTTTGACCTTTTAGACCATGTGGATACAATTACGCAAACAGTGCACCGATAACCTTCAAGCATAACGCCACCTCACTGACTCTCTCACTGGAAATAACACATGTCGTTATAGGAAGAATAAAGTTCCTTAAATGGGAAACATTGCCTCTGTGCCAATTGCCTTGGTCTTTTAAAGATTAACATTTAGAGAGAGGAAATATTTTAAGTGAGAACACTGGGCAGGTTTTATTGTAATTAGTTTCTATATTCAGATTAATTTGTGGGTTCATTGTCAACTACTGAAATGCCCAGACTAGATAAGGTAATCCATCCCTCAGGGGAACGAATTAATTCAAAGCGTCATGGATATGAACACAGAAAACCCATGGAGAGAAATAGGGTGTTGGGGGAAGCGTAAGAGGGTTTATCTTTACACTTTTTCATTTTAATCCTGGAATACCTTTATATCTTTTATTGTTTGTTTTTAATTCATCTGTTCTTTAGCCATTTTGGATCAATGTAAATTACATGGGAAAACAAGTTTATATAGTGTTGCAGAGGGAGTTTATCTTTTTCATCTTTTATTGAAATCTTGGATATCTATATTTTTAGCTGTATATTTGGGAGTCTTTTATTTTCTTTTTTTTAGACGTCTGCTCTTTAGCCATTTTGATCAAAAGTAAAACACGGCAGGGAAGATGTGGAGGGGTAAGAGGAGGGGAAAGTGTTTATCTTTATACTGTTTTAATTCTGGAATAACTATGTATTTTTACCTATATGTTTGGAAGATCGTTCTATTTTAATCACCATATTTCAAGCCACTTGATCAAATAAAAAAATTAGCTATGATTTGTGCTTCTGTTGAGCCAGAAATAATTAAAAAGCAATTCCATTCCTTGGAGAAATAGAGTCTGCTTTTACAGCACATCCCTGTGGCCTAAGACAGGCAAAATAATGTGCTAGGACCAGAGACAATTTGAGCGGTGCTTAGAAAGATGTTCATCTTCACAATCTATTACTTCTTTTCAAGCAACTATCTTTTCACCACAAATATCCTGACAGCCTAATGAGTATGATTTTTTTTTTTTTACCCTGTTTTCTTCTTTCTGCTTAGTCTAAGAAACCAATGACTCCTTTGCCAAGACTGAGATCTGATTGAGAAGTCACTGCCCTCACTCTTATTTGGATGAGAGTTTGAAAAAATTGAGCTTGTTTGTTTTACTACTTCTGCATCTTCTGCTTGTGTCAACTTTGAGATTTTTGGCATTTGTTCTCAGCATGGGTTCAGAATCTTTTGCAGAGCCGTTCAGAGTTGTCTGGTACCATACAGAAATCACTAGCTCTTTTGAACAAAGCATTTGAGTCTCTAAGGGTAGAAATTGAGCTCACATTTCTTGACAATAACCTTTAACTCACTTAAGTACTGGTAGAAGCAGTGGAAATATTACTTAGAACAGAACAAAATAACTGGAAATATAGAAAGACATTTTTTTGGTTGATAATATTTTTGAAATCATTATTCCCTGTGTGCATTTGTAACCAAAATATACTCTTTTCAAAGATTTGTATGTACTTGTTTTGAAAGGACTAAAATATGCTGTTCTGAATCTTCGTTACAGCCAAGTTCATACCTGTTTCTTTGGAGGCTTCCAAGTTCAGGTTTACTTAATTGAGAATATTTCATGGACTCATTTCTCCAAACTAAATGACAACATGGATTTTGTCTTTGCACTTCACTTAAGCTTATTCTTTATATTTAGTGTGTCTGCATCTTTAGCTCCTTCTCGGCACTCCATTTGTTTTTTTGAACAAATGTAATAAGACTTGATAATTGGGTGAAATCATAGATGCTAAATAATGTTATGAATGTGTTTAAATTTCACACCCTACAGTAGTCTTTCATTTCATAATAGACTCAGTATAAACAAAATACATTTATATATATTATGCAAATATTGTGCTCTAAAATGCTCACCACCAATAGCCAGATGACATTCAAATTTGCTCTTTTAACAGGATTATGATGATAACACGAAAATAATTTTATATAAGGAAACTATTCAGGAACATTTTTGTAAAAATTTATTGTGAAATAATCTTTCTTTCATTTTAATAGAGGCTTAATTCCTTAGCTTTAAAAGTAAGACTCCTTTTCACTTAATCCTACACCCATATGTTCACAAACATATTTGGATAAATCCCCAAATAAATTCTCTGAAATACAAGTAGTATCCTGTTCATCTATTCAGTATATTGATGCTACTACACAATAGTCTTCTGTAAAGGTGAGGTTGATGATCCTATAAAACAGATGATGCCTTCTGATTGTCTTCTAACTGAATAATATTCATGAGACTCTGCATAGTCTGTGAAACCACATTTTGAGCTTAAAAATGGGTATCAAATATCCTTAATTCCAATCTTGGCAAATGTTTTGTTGACTTCCCCTTGCAACTTCATTTCATTTAATTTACTTAGAATTAGCTTAATTACATTGGTTTGCCTGTGGAAATAAAAGCACTTGCATACTTCATGGGGGTGTCATGTAATTAATGTACTGAAATTGTGGATTAAATAATACTGAAGTGCTTCCAGTAACTGAAGTATTTATATAATGGTTACTTTGTCCTGTATGTATGCACAAATCCAGTCTCAGGGGATGCATCGGTACTCATTAGTGGCTGTTTAAAAGCACTCTCTTGAGGGCTTCCCTGGTGGCGCAGTGGTTGAGAGTCTGCCTGCCAATGCAGGGGACACGGGTTCGAGCCCTGGTCTGGGAGGATCCCACATGCCGCGAAGCGGCTAGGCCCGTGAGCCACAACTGCTGAGCCTGCGTGTCTGGAGCCTGTGCTCCACAGCAGGAGAGGCCGCGATAGTGAGAGGCCCGTGCACCGTGATGAAGAGTGGCCCCCACTCGTTGCAACTGGAGGAAGCCCTCGCACAGAAACGAAGACCCAACACAGCCAAAAAAAAAAATTAAAAAAATAAATTAATAAATTAATTTAAAAAAAAAAAAACCTTTTAAAAAAAAAAAAAAAAAAAAAGCACTCTCTTGGTACCCAAGGAGAACTCAAGTGAAGAACTGAGTGTACTGGGTTGACATTCATAGCAGATGTGCACTGACTGTGTATCACCGAACTCTTAGTAGCTGGTAAAAGTCGTAGGTTTCTCAACTACATTTTGTAGATGATTTTAACAGGTTATACTCAAACAAGACAGTGCTGAGTGAATTTTTTTACCACATAAATATGCCTACTATAAAGAAAAACGGTTTATTTTGCAATATAATTATAATTAGATAAGTACTAATACTATGACAGCAATCCAAAGATAATAATGTAGCACTCTTCCAGCCTTGCAGTGTGCTTAACACATTTACAGCAGTGGAATTTGGTAGATCAAGATTGTATCAGTTGTGGAGAACAAAAGAATCATCCATGGACAGATGAATGGGTAAAGAAGATGTGGCACATATATACAATGGAATATTACTCAGCCATAAAAAGAAATAAAATTGAGTTATTTGTAGTGAGGTGGATGGACCTAGAGTCTGTCATACAGAGTGAAGTAAGTCAGAAAGAGAAAAACAAATACCGTACGCTAAC